>NC_044381.1:88034646-88297999 GCF_006542625.1 Nomascus leucogenys | reverse complement strand
ATATTCATATATTTACTATTTCTGGTGTGCTCTTCCAGCATGTGTTTTTTTGTTTGTTTGTTTTTTGTAATCTGAAGAAATACCTTTCTCATAGTGCAGGTCTGTTGTTGACAACTTTTCTCATTAAAAACAAATCTGAATGTCTTCAGAATTCACCTCCTTTTTTGAAGGATATTTTTGCTGGATATAAAATTCTGAGTTGGCAGTAGATTTTTTTTTTCTTCCTTCAGCTTTTGAAATGTTCGATTGACCCTAGCCCTCATTATTTATTTACTTTTTTTCTTTTTAGAGACAGGATCTCGCTTTGTCACCCAGGCTGGAGTGCAGTGGTGTGATCATAGCTCACTGTAGCCTCAAACTCCTGAGCTCAAGAGAGCCTCCTGCCTTAGGCTTCTGAGTAGCTGGAACTATAGGCACACACCACCATGTCCAGCTAATTTGTTGTTGTTGTTGTGTTGTAGAGATGGGGTCTCTCTATGTTGCCCAGGCTGGTCTGGGTTATGAGATTGGCTAATTTATGTATTTTTGGTAGAGATAGGGTTTCACTATGTTGCCCAGGCTGGTCTCAAACTCCTGGCCTCAAGCGATCCACCGGCTTTGGCCTCCCAAAGTGCTGGGATTACAGGTGTGAGCCCTCAGGCCTGGCCAATAAATATATTTTTTAACTTGATAAGGTACATAGTAAATCTGGGTCTAGTGATTTTTTAAAAAAGGATATTTGTGGCCGGGCGCGGTGGCTCACGCTTGTAATCCCAGCACTTTGGGAGGCCGAGGAGGGCGGATCACGAGGTCAGGAGATCGAGACCACGGTGTAAATCCTGTCTCTACTAAAAAGAAAAAAAAATACAAAAAAATTAGCCAGGCGTGGTGGCGGGCGCCTGTAGTCCCAGCTACTCGGAGAGGCTGAGGCAGGAGAATGGCGTGAACCCGGGAGGCGGAGCTTGCAGTGAGCCGAGATTGCACCACTGCACTCCAGCCTGGGCGACAGAGTGAGACTCTGTCTCAAAAAAAAAAAGGATATTTGTATATGCTTGCATATTAAAAAAAATTAACTCTGGAAGGGTAGAAAAGAGATTGGTTATGGTGTCTGTTTCTGGAAAGGGGAACTGCCTGGCTAGAAGCAAAGAGTAGGAGGGAGACTTACCTTATCCTATATTGTCTTTTGGCCTCTTATATTTGGGTAGGTTCATATTATGTATCCCCTCCCAAATAATTCTTTTTATTTTGGAGAATTCACATTAAAAAAGAAAACTCATCTGTTGGTATGATCACATACTGATCATGAAGTTCCCTTGTTCTTTGGGAACTTCTCTAGATCCTTGCTTCTTTGAATGTGGTCCAGCACCTGCAGATTAAGCATTAACTGAGGTGCCTCAGGTTAACATGCAGACTGGCCTACTGAAGGAGAATGCGCTTTTAGCAAGATGCACAGGTGATTCTGCGTACACATTAAATTTAAGAAGCATAGCTCTAGACATCATCATACTACCTACCACACTATTGCGATATTTTCATTTTTTCCCCTTCTAGGCTGTGAGCTACATAGATACGTTGTCTTTTATAACTCCATCCCCTAAACTTACACAGTAATTGTACAGATTACACACTCAATAAATGCATATAAATGCATAAATAGGGATTATGGGCACACCTTCTAAGAGGGTTGTTTGCTTTTGGAAGAGGGCTGCGCCTGAGGCTGGCTGGGCTGTGTTTCATTCCTAGGTTTGCGTCAACTATTACCCTCTAGCTAATGACAGAAAGCCCTCCATCATGGACCTACCAGCACCATCTGTCATCTCAACCCAATAGCAAAGCTTTTTCATCTCTTGATGGAACTGTTAACTTGTTAGGGAATATATATATTTTTAAGTCAGAGATCAGAGAGTGGTTTTATTTGGGTGTTTAGGTTGGGATATTAGGAACATCCAGAAAATCCTTAAAAATAGGGCAAAGGAGAATGAAATTAGATTAGGCCACAGCCATTATTCCTTGCCTAGAAGAGACGAGAAGGCTAGAAAGAGATCTGAAATTTGTCAGGCATAGAGTGAGAAAGTGGAAGCAAGGGGATAAGAAGGGTGGCAGAGTAGAAGGCAAGAGTAGAAGACAAGATAACAAAGATCCATATGGGAAGAATGGGTATTTTCCATCACTATCAGGCCCAAGGACAGAGAAGAGAAGGAAAGTTTGAGTCCCATCTAGAGCTTGATGCCTGCTAAGTGCCTACCAAATTGAGTGCAAATGCTTAGCCTGCATTCAAAACTCTCTACATAATGTCCAATCTCACCCATCAGCCACACTTTCCATTACCCCCTGTGCATACTGCATCACTTAATATTTGTCCTCGCTGATCTGGATCATTTCTAACAATGTCCTATTGACCTGGACTGTCATCTTGTCTGATGTCCTTCTATAAAAATCCTACCAACCCTTCAAGTCTCTTTCAAAATGCCCTACTTCTTTGAAGGCTTTTTTCTTTTTCCTTCAATGGATGCCTGGTTCTGCCCCTTTGTAGAGAAGACGCTTTTGTGACTTTTATCTTCAAGTCTAGTTATTTGTGTACTTGATTCCTTTTATTCAACTGCAAATGTCACTTGCTTTTCTGTCTCTTTCAATTTCCTGGAGCAGAGTCCCAAAATGCAGATCAATGCCCAAGACATTTATTGGATAAGGTAGGTGAAAAGCATTTAGTTCATTGCAGTGAACTGATAGATACCTTACTGGAGTGCTTTCCTTCTAAAAAAATCATCTCTCACTCTATTTTAAAACTTTGAAGACATTCTTTGTCAGGCAAATCAACTTCCTTTTCTGTCTGCTGGTCTTCATTGAACCATATCTTGGTCCCATGAACAATTCAACCTCCGTCTCTTACTGCCAATAGCTCATCTTCAAACATGCATTTAACCTGGTGTACCAACATAGCAGACGGTTCTCACCCATGGTTTTAATCATTCACAAGTGGCCTAGGAAATTGATGACACGCTGTAATTTATAATCTTCCTGAGACATGAATTTGTAAGAGCTTCCCGGTGTACAGGAGTGTCATTTGTAGATGAGTGTAACTAGCTGACCTCCTAACACATCTCAACACAGCCTTGTTTGCTATTCACTCTAGAATAGGTCACACAGGAGTGAAAGCCCAAAGTCTCAGAGAATTAACGGCCTTAGATAAGCTTGTTTGGCTCCACTGTTGGCTTACATCATATTTAGAAAAATACACTGGTTACCAACATTTTTTTTTTTTTTTTGAGATGGAGTTTCGCTCTTGTTGCCCAGGCTGGAGTGGTGCAATGGTGTGATCTTGGCTCACCACAGCCTCCGCTCCCGTGTTCAAGCAATTCTCCTGCCTCAGCCTCCCAAGTAGCTGGGACTACAGGCATGCACCACCATGCCTGGCTAATTTTGTATTTTTTTTAGTAGAGATGGGGTTTCTCCATGTTGGTCAGGCTGGTCTCGAACTCCTGACCTCAGGTGACCCGCCCACCTCAGCCTCCCAAAGTGCTGGGATTACAGGCATGAGCCACCGCGCCCGGCCAGTTATCAACATTTTTGGGATACATTTGTCTTAACTAATCCACAGTTTACCTTAGCATTCACTCTTTGTGTTGTATATAGGTTTTCACAAATGCAAAATGTCACGGACCCACCATTACAGCATCATACAGAATAGTTTCACTGCGCTAAGAATGCTGTATGCTCTGCCTGTTCAGCCCTTCCTCCCTCCCCCAGAATCCCTATCTCTATAGTTTTGCCTTTTCCTGATCTTTGTACTGTCTCTATATTTTTGTCTTTCCTTGAAAGTTATGAAGTTGGAATCATAAAATATGTAGGCTTTTTAGATTGGCTTCGTTCACTTAACAATATGCATTTAAGCTTCCTCCATGTCTTTTTGGGGCTGAATAGCTCATTTCTTTTTATTGTTGAATAATATTCCATTGTATAGCTGTAACACAGTTTATCATTCACCTATTTAAGGACATTTTGGTTGTTTCTAGTTTTGGGCAGCTAAGAATAAAGCTGCTTCAAGACCAGCCTGGGCAACATGGCAAAACCCCATCTCTACAAAAAAATACAAAAATTAGCTGGTATGGTGGTGCTCACCTGTAATCTCCGCTAGCTACCTGGGGGGCTGAGGTGGGAGGCTCACCTGAGCCTGGGAAGGTTGAGGCCACACTGAGCCATGATTAAGCTACTGCACTCCAGCCTGGGTGACAGACTGAAACCCTATCTGAAAAAAAAAAAAAAAGAATAAAACTGCTATAACATTTGTGTTTAGGTTTTTGTGTGGACATATGTTTTAACTTCCTTTGGAAAAACACCTAAGTGTTGCTTGCTGGATCGTATGGTAAGTCAATGTTTAGTTTTTTAAGGAACTGTCAAACTGTCTTTCAAAATGGCTGTGTCATTTTGCATTCCCAACATCAATAAATGAGAGTTCCTGTTGTTCCACATCTTGGCCAACATTTGGTATTGTCAGTGTTTTGGATATTGGACATTCTAATAGGTGCATAGTGGTATTTCATTGTTTATTTTGCAATTTCCTTATAATATATGATGTTGAGCCTTTTTCATATGCTTAATTGCCATCTGTATATGATCTTTGATGAAGTATCTGTTCAGATCTTTTGCTGAGATTTTAAAAGGAGGTTGTTCATTTTCTTATTGTCAAGTTCTAAAAGTTCTTCGTAAATTTTGGATTACAAATCCTTTATCAGATATGTATTTTGCAAATATTTTCTTCCAGTCTATAGCTTGTCTTTTTCATTTTCTTAACAATATCTTTCAAAGAACATAAGTTTTTAATTTAATAAAGTTCAACTGATCATTTTTTTCTTTCATGGATTGTGCTTTCGGTGTTGTATCTAAAAAGTCATCACCAAGCCCAAGGTCATTTGGATTTTCTTCTATATTATCATCTAAAAGTTTTATAGTTACATGTTTTACATTTAGTTCTGTGATCTACTGTGAGTTAATATTTGTGAAAGGTGTGAGATCTGTGTCTATGCTTGTTTTATGTTGTTTTGTTTTGCATGTACACATTCAGTTGTTCCAGCACCATTTATTAAATAGACTATCCTTGTTCCATTGAATTGCCTTTACTCTTTTGTCAAAGATCACTTGACTAAATTTTTATGGATATATTTTTAGGCTCTGTTCCATTGATCTGTTTGTCTATTTTCTACTAGTATCACACTGTCTTGATTATTGTAGCTTTATAGTAAGCCTTAAGTTGTGTTAGCCTTCTGGCTTTGTTGTTGTTGGGTTTTTTTTGTTTTTGTTTGTTTGTTTGCGATAGCGTTTTGCTCTGTCACCTGGGCTATCAGGCAATCTTCCCACCTCGGCCTTTCAAGTAGCTAGGACTATAGGCACACACCACCACACCCAATTAATTTTTTAAAACCAGTTTTGTAGAGATGGGTTCTTGCTATGTTGCTCAGGCTGATCTTGAACTCCTGGCTTCAAATGGTCCTTCTGCCTCAACTTCCCAAAGTGTTGGGATCACAGGTGTTGGGATCACAGGCTGTGAACACTTAGCCTGTTCTTCTTTTATATTATGTTAGCTGTTCTAGGTCATTTGCTTTTTCATATAAATTTTAGAATCAATTTAAAATAACTTGCTGGAATTTTGATTGAGATTGTGTTGAATCACAACACAATATATATCAGGTTGGGAAGAACTGATATCTTATCAATAATGAGTTTTTCTATCCATGAACATCAAATATCTATCCATTTATTTAAATCTTAATTGATTTCTTTCATCAGAATTTTATAGTTTTTCTCATATAGCTCTTATACATATTTTGCTAGTCTTACACATATTTTGTTAGTTTTATACCTAAGTATTTCATTTTTTGGTGCTAATGTAAATGGTATTGTGTTTTCAATTTCAAATTCCAGTTGTTCATTGCTGGCAAATAAGAAAGCAATTGACTTCTGTATATTAACCTTACGTCTTGCAACCTTGTTATAATTATTCATTTCAGGAAATTTTTTTTTTTTTTTTTTGAGACGGAGTCTCGCTCTGTCGCCCAGGCTGGAGTGCAGTGGCACGATCTCGGCTCACTGCAAGCTCCACCTCCCAAGTTCATGCTATTCTCCTGCCTCAGCCTCCCGGAAGCTGGGACTACAGGCGCCCGCCACCACGCCCAGCTAATTTTTTTTATTTTTAGTAGAGACAGGGTTTCACAGTGTTAGCCAGGATGGTCTCAATCTCCTGACCTAGTGATCCGCCCTCCTCGGCCTCCCAAAGTGCTGGGATTACAGATGTGAGCTACCGGGCGCCCGGCCTTCTTTTAGTTATTTTTAAATGAACAATTAAATTATTTTTTACTATAGTCACCCTATTATGCTAACAAATATTAGGTTTTATTTATTCTTTCTAACTATTTTTTTGTACCCATTAACCATCCCCACCCCCCACCACCCTTCCTAGCCTCTGGTAACCATCCTTCTACTCTCTATCTTCATGAGTTCAATTGTTTCCATTTTTAGCTCCCACAGATACTTGAGAACATGCCATGTTTGCCTTTCTGTGCCTGGCTTATTTCACTTACCATAATGACCTCCAGTTCCACCCATGTTGTTGCAAATGACAAGATCTCATTCTTTATTATGGCTGAATGGTACTCCATTGTGTATATGTACCGTATTTTCTTTTTCTATTTGTCTATTAATGGACCCAGATTGCTTTCAAATCTTGGCTATTGTGAATAGTGCTGCATTATTTCCTTTTCTTGTCCTATTGCATTAGCTAGGACTTCCAGGATAAAATAAAAATACATCATGTTAAGATCTATATTTCTGGCTTGTCTTAGGAAAAAAATTAGAGAACTGGGCATGCAGCCCGTCTTGGCAGCCTTTGGCTAGAATTGAGCAATGATTACCCTTTTTAAGTGGGGTATCTTCTTCTAGTTCACTGCAGTCTTTACCACTTCCTGGTAATAAACACTTTATCTCTTTGTGAAAAATGACATTTGAGATTAAACTTTCTCTTTAAATTGAAAAACATGGTCCAGGGATACCAGGATCTGTACAAAAATCAGAGAAAACTCTCTATGGACATGTGACTTGGAAGACAGTCAGGAGCCTCCACAGACAGCTCCCCATTATAAATTTGGAGGTTCACTAAGATCTCCAAATATCCCCTGGTATGTTTTTGACCTCCTAAACAGGCAGCCCCCATCTTATCTCACCTCAGTCACAGAAACCCATTCTATCCCCTAGATCTTAAAACTCAGCTCTTATGCTCCCTATCTTTGGACTATAAAGCCTCACTCAGCTCTCACCCTTGAGCTTGGTCCATACCTTTCCCTTGCCCTCTATTATTGCCATTTGGTAGTAGTGCCACATGCATGTCACTCTTCCTGCCTCTGCAATTGTTATTGTACAGAATACCTGGGTGTCATAGGAATCCAGTGAGGCGAACCTATGTTGTTAGTGCTCTAACTCCACCGTGATTACTCTAGAATACATTTGTACTTCAGTTCAGTTGTACTATGGAAATTTATCACCATGATTACACCATTTATTTATGGAAACATGTATTGGAATTCCAAACGAATAACTTCAGATGAAATACAACCTGTTGCTGCATTGAGGCCACCTGCAGCCCAGTAAGTACAGGAAGACCATTTTGACAAACAGACGTCAACCGCTTCAGAGTTTTGTGCCAGGTGGGACAAATCTGGAGTTTGTGTGTAGAGCTGTATCATGTCACTGTGTGTGTGTGTGTATGTGTGTGTTCACATGCAGCATGTGTGCCGACATGAGCATTCTCATGTGTACGTGTGTAGAGGATGAGAGAGGAAGCAGCATCACATCATCACAGTTCACCCACCTAACATTCTTTGTTTTTTTGTTTTTTTATTTTTGAGGCAGAGTCATGCTCTATCACCCAGGCTAGAGTGCAATGGCTTAATCTCGGCTCACTGCAGCCTCCACCTCCTGGGTTCAAGTGATTCTCCTGCCTCAGCCTCCCAAGTAGCTGGGATTACAGACACCCACCACAATGCCCACCTAATTTTTGTATTTTTAGTAGAGATGTGGTTTCACCATGTTGGCCAGGCTGGCCTCAAACTCCTGACCTCAAGTGATCCGCCTGCCTTGGCCTCCCAAAGTGCTGGAATTACAGGCGTGAACCAGCTCACCTGGCCTACAGTTCACCCAATGTTCTGATTGGAACATTTTGCTTCTAAGAACTTTGGCCCTTACAGGTTTCATTTTCTTTATTCTTTGCATTTCCTTTTTTCTTTGCAGCTGAGTGTCATCTGTTGCAAATAGCCAACTAGCTTCAAGGATCCCCTTTTGAATTTCAGAAGAAAATTAACTGGGTCACAGGGTAATGAAGATAAGTATGGGCAAACTTCTTGAAGCTCTAAGCAGCGTTTCTCAATCTGGATGCACATAAGAATCACTAGAGGCTGGGCATGGTGGCTCACACCTGTAATCTTAGCATTTTGGGATGCAGAGGCGAGTGGATCACTTAAGGCCAGCCTGGTCAACATGGCGAGACCCCATCTCTACTAAAATACAAAAAAAAAACCTAGCCGGGTGTGGTGGCACATGCCTGTGGTCCCAGCTACTTTGGAGGCCGAGGCAGGATAATCACTTGAACCCAGGAGGCGGAGGTTGCAGTGAGCCGAGACCACGCCACTGCACTCCAGCCTGGGTGACAGAGTGAGACTCCGTCTCAAAAACAAACAAACAAAAAACCTACCAATGCCTGGGCCCTACTTCAGACCAATTGAATTAGATTCTCCAGAGTGGGGCCCAGGAAGTAAGTGTGTAGACACACCCACACACAGATGTTTTAATGGAATGTGCAAATTGGGTTGAGAACTGCTTCAGGTGGTTTAAATGTGCAAATTGGGTTGAGAACCACTTCTCTAAAGTTGTGATGCTCAAGCCTGTGCCTTTTCAGGTGTGATGCTAGCACCCAATAAGCTTATTTGAGCAAGGATCCTATATCCACTCCCACAGAGGAACAGTTTATAGATGCCTTTCTTTTGTGACATTACAGGCATCTGACACATTAGGAGAGAACTACGTTTCCTTTTTCAGTGTTCTTTCAAAGGAGGAGGAGGAGAGACAATTGAAACCCAGCAAGGTAATTGAAGCAAATAACTCCAGGCACAGATAACAAAAAGTTCCTCCGCATATCCATTAAATAAAAGCAATTGTTCTTTTAGAGGAAACATAATTTGTACTAAGTCTTCTCCTCTCTGAAATTACCTATACATTTCTAAATTAACTCGCAGGTGCTGAGACATTTCTGGTTGAAAGAACAGTCTGCTTCTCCTGACCCCCTCCTCCAAAATGATTTTCTTTTATTTCTTTCTTTTTTTTTTTTTTTTTTTTTTTGGTACAAGGTGGGAAAGCAGGAGGAGAGGAAGTAGACGAAGTTCTTTATGTGTTCAAAGGGAACACATGAAATCTTATCAAATCACGAATCCAATTAAAATACTTTCTGTCTGGCTCATTCAACAGTTGGGTAAGAGCTAGAAAGGGAGAGAATTTATGAGTATTAGTTCCATTAGAAAAGATTGGTCAGTATCTGGTGTGCCTAGGATGGGTCAAGCCTCCAGAAGAGGGTAATTTGTGGAATAAACAACCAGAAACCAACACCCAATGTCTTAATCAAAACAGGGGGTCATATCCAGTTACTATCCCAAGTAAACCAGGAGTGAGGAAAGCTGATCTGCTTTAGAAACAAAACTGACTTTCTTCTGGGTTGGGGAATTATGCTCCATCCTCAGGGGCTGGGATATCCAGTCAGGGGTGCTGATTCATTCTCTCTGAATCCACAGGTGGGGACCTTAGAGTTCATGACTCTGGGGTAAGGAGAAATTGAGGAGGCTGAATGACATGGTTTGGATCTGCGTCCCCACCCAAATATCATGTTCAGTTGTAATCCTCAATGTTGAAGGTGGGGCCTGGTGGGAGGTGCTTGGATCATGGGGGCAGATTTCCCCTATGGTGCTGTTGTTGTGATAGTGAGTTCTTCTGAGATCTGTTGTTTAAAAGTGTGTGACACCTCCCTTTCTTCTCTTCCTCCTGCTCTGGCCGTGTGAAGTGCCTGCTCCCCCTTCACCTTCCACCATGATTGCAAGTTTCCTGAGGCCTCCGCAGAAGCCAAGCAGATGCCAGCATCATGCTTCCTGTACAGCCTGCAGAACGATGAGCCAATTAAAACTCTTTTCTTTATAAATTACCCTGTCTCAGGTATTTCTTTATAGCAGTGCAAGAATGAACTAATACAGTGAATATCTGGGGCAGTGGGGGAAACAGAAGTAAGGCATGAGTAGGAATGAGAGATATGGGAGATGGGAGAGGGGTCCACACTTAGATTCTATCTGTAACTCCTTTACTCTTGCTGCACACTGACTCTTCTCTGAGCTAGGAGATGCTCATATGGACTGCAGAAATTTGGCTCTTGTGTTTAGAGTGGAATGGTGTCCTGAGCTCTTGCTGGTCATTGATGAGTACAGGGAAGAGGGCATGGCTACAGGGACTGGTCAGCTGGAATCACCATCACATCAGGAAAAATGACCGAAGAGCCACGCTCTAAGGATGCTGTCATCACAGCAGGAGACACATAGTCTTCTACGCTGTCATTAACACAGCTCCTATCAGACTTGCCCTGACAGGCCAGTTTAGTTAGAGTGGAGAGACTCACTGGGGATGAAGAGACTGGGGCCCATGAGGCACTGACACAGGCAGGACAGTGAGAGAGCCGAGGAGCAGGAGGACTGGGAGCCATGGTCCCCAATACACAGTCTAGTGTACCAACCTTGTTTCTTATCTCTGCGAACTTTGACTTTTCTTTTTTGCAGAACTTGACTTCAGGATTCTAAAAATAAAAAGAAAACAACAAAAAGGCCTGGCATGGTGGCTCCCTTCTGCAATCCCAGCATTTTGGGAGGCCAAGGCAGGAGAATCACTTGAGCCCAGGAGTTTGAGACCAGCCTGGGCAACATAGTGAGACCCCATCTCTATTTAAAAAACAAAACAAATAAAAAACAACAAAAATAATATCCATGCATAGTCATACATCTAGTATATACCAGGCACACACAACAACTCTTTTGCTTATTTTCTGTTGCACATACTAACCCTCCCCTCACCCACTCCCTGCCCTTATCTTTCTCTTCAGCTTCCTGTTGGGTTTGGCCAAGGATGGGAGACAGTAATGGAGGTCAGAGAATCACAGGACAGAAAAATAGGGGTATTTGTTTTCCACATCTCCATGTCCATAGCCCCTAGGCCAGAACCATTTTTCATGGCCTTACAGAATGCCCCATTTATTGCCATGATACCTGTATTAGTCCATTCGTGCACTGCTATAAAGAAATACCTGAGACTGGGTAACTTATAAAGAAAAGAGGTTTAATTGGCTCATGGTTCTGCAGGCTGTACAGGAAGCATGGCTGGGGAAGCCTCAGGAAACTCACAATCCTGGCGGAAGGTGAAAGGGAAGCAGGCACACCTTACAGGGCTGGAGCAGGAAGAAGGGAGTGAATGGGGAGGAGCTACACACTTTTAAACAACCAGGTCTTGTGAGAACTCACTCACTATCACAAGAACAGCAAGGGGGAAATCCGTCCATGATCTAGTCACCTCCCACCAGGCCCCTCCTCCAACACTGGAAATTACAATTCAACATGAGATTTGGGTGGGGACACAGAACCAAACCATATCAGCATCCCTCACAAGACTGCCTCCTTTGAATGAACTCACATGCCAAAGGAAGGGTGGCGGAGATGGGCCTAGAGAAAGCAAGTAGCTGCCCCGTGCCCCTCAGCTAGAAAAGGGAGTCAACAGTCAAACCAGAGTTGATCCTGAACTCCCTGCTGTTTCCACCAAAGTGGCTGCACCTCATTATGGCCATGGTGGATACGTCTTCTAATATCATGGCAAAATGTTTGCCCTGCATTGAGCCTCAACAAAGGTGATTTAAAATGTTACCAGGAGAAAACAGGATGTTGTAGTGGAAAATGCATTGAACTGAATGAGGGTGGTGAGGTTTGAGGGCTGTCTCTTGCTGTCTGAGACAACAAGTGGGTATGTTACCTCACTTCTCTTGACCTCAGTTAGTCCTCCCCAACAGAAGGAGGGCAGAGAGCCAAAGGGGAGGTTGTGACCACCCTGGCTCAGGGATGCTTCCCACCCACATCCAGTCACCATTAACCAGAGCAATTCCATGTGCAGTTGGGTCCTCATTCCTTCTCCTTTGCAAGGTGAATCTTGATTCTGTTCACCCCCATCTGAATGGCTATGTGCTTTGGTGGAAGAACCCCCTCAGAAGGGACCTTTATCAGTCCCTCATACCTGTTGACCTCGTTTCCCTTTCCAAGGGACTGCTTTGCATGGGAGAGTAAGGCACTTCTGGCTGAAAAGATGTAAGGGAAACTTGCAAGAGGCTCTCTGGGAAGGGATTCCTTGCTCTTAAGAAGTTACACAAGTGAAGGGATTTCTCTGTTTCCCACAGAAGCCACGAGGAGAGCCATCTTAAGAGGACACCACTCTATGGATAGGAAAGGGGATAGATGCGAGGAATCTGGGTCCTTGTTGTTGGCATTGGCCCCTTATTTAAATAACCCTGGAACTGCCCTCTCTCACCTAACTTCTGGTTTTATGAAATAGTAAATGTTCCTACAATGTGTGGGTAATGTATTCAAACTCCTATGGTTCAAACTCTTTTCTGCTGGGTCTTCAGACTGTGGTTCTTATATTCACTTCTAATATCCAAGGACATTGTCTAAGGGAGACAGTTCTGTCCTGATCATTTTTGGATCTTCTTATTTTGTTCTTTTCCAAACTACTATGTATTTCCTTTAAACGGTCACCCCAGCCAGGTATGGTCAAGTATCATATAATAAAAACTCTAAAAATTTAGGACTCACTGTCTTCTGAATTTGCTGCCTTTACTGTTCTCTATTCTCAATTCTCCCAGCTTTAAACATTTTCTCCATTACCCAGTATTCAACTCTCTCTCTTCCTCGGGTTTGACTTTGAGTCCTGCCTTTTCTATTTCGGCTTTAACTTCCCATTGGTTAAGATCCAGGGACTGAAGATTCTACTGTCTTCCCATGATTTTGGTAATGTCCCTAGGATTTTCCCTCCCATTTCCTGCCTCCGTATTATCTCCTTGATTCCCTTCTGGGTCATCTCAGGAGCTTTGCTTCTAATCCTTTTTTTGTTGGGGTTTCTCTTCTGGGCTCTACTGCTAGCACATCTGCTTGCTCAGTCCAGAGGCTTTATCCATTTGCTGGGACTCTGCAGTCTGTCTGCACTGGCTCTAAGTTCCTCCCTTAAGTGCTGAGTTGTCATCAGCTCTGCTTCCCAAGAGGGTTGCTCCTCTTCCGTGTGCACTTTATGAAAAAAGCCAGCAGCAGCTGTTACCTAGGAAGAGTTTCTCCCTCTGCGGAGTTCTGCACAGTTGTCTCTGCCCCTTCTCTGACGGACAGAAATGTAAATCTTGCTCTGGATATTTTTGATGCAAAGAGACACACTCTCAAACGACACAACTCTGTTTTATGCTGCTGACCACCTTCTCATCCCCAGGCTTAGAAACCAGGCCTCCTTATGTTTAGTATTAGATATTTTAGGTATTTTGGTATTTATATGAGAACTACATTAGGAGCTGAGAGGTATGCAAAAATGTACAAAAAGTCTCCCTGCCCTTGTTTTAGTAGGAGATGCCTGCCTACCTTCCAGCTCTTAAATTCCATGCTTCCAAATAAGACAGTAAAATATTCCACTTTATGGATTGCTAACAGATTCTTGGACTGAAGAAAAGTCACCCTTAACACACCTGATTGGATAACAACGCAAAGTACAGTGGTATAACATGTGCTATGCATTGTCTTTTCCTTCTAAAAACTCATTTTATGAAACTCCTTAATTGAATCAGGCTTGAACTTCCTGTGGCATAAAACCAAATAGAATTACACCAATGCTAAAAATGTAAATGTATCCCAGATACCACTGACTGATGTATTCATGGGAACATTTAAGCCTGAAGACTTGCATGCACGCATTTTGATGATAAAGCAGAGCCCAACGATCAAGCATTTGAGATAGAAACATTTATGGGAAATTTTTTTAAATCCTCTGTTTTCTTAGGATTTTAAAACTAGTTTTGACTTTGAAAGCCTAGAATGTCAGATCTGGGAAGATCTCGAAGAGATCATTCATTCATTCTTCAGATGGTGAAAGGGTGCCTGGAGGAGTAGAGACCATCCAAAGGCATTCCAAGTACTAATGGAGCCGAGGCCAGGTCAGTTCAGCACACCTGCATTCAGTTTCTACTTTGTGCCTGTGACTGCCCTGGACATTGAGATCCAGATGTAAAGACACAATGACTGCTCTTGAGGTCGCCCCCAAAGTGTTCAGATGTCCAGGTCAGTTCTTCTTCTGCTTTCTTTCTCAATTCCAAATAGATTTATTGAGAAATAGGAAACTCTATATTTTATTTAATAATTGGTCAGGCATGGTGGCTCACACCTGTAATCCCCCGAGGTGGGCAGATCATGAGGTCAAGAGATCAAGACCATCCTGGCCAACATGGTGAAAACTTGTCTCTACTAAAAATACAAAAATTCGCTGGGTGTGGTGGTGCACGCCTGTAGTCCCAGCTACTCAGGAGGCTGAGGCAGGAGAATCGCTTGAACCCAGGAGGCGAAGGTTGCAGTGAGCCGAGATCCAAAATAATAATAATAATAATAATAATGATAATAATAATAATAACAACAAAGCATGCTTAGGGGAGCAGGAAAAAATAAAGGAATATCTTCCTATCTCCTAGTCTTGAGACCCATTCCCCCAGCAGAATCCTACACTGAATGGCAGAGGGTCAATTAGCTCTGCCCATTGCAACTTCTTTCAGTGCCCATAATTCCACTGCAGAAGCTTGATTCTTATTATTCATTCATAACACATCAATGGATAGCCACAGCCTGGTGACATTTCGGCTCATCACCCTCTCCCTGTTCAGTGGCAGGTTAGGGGATATCCTTTGGAGAATGCATGTATGACATGCTTATTTTCCTTTTTGGGGGGTGAGAAAAGCGAGAGAAGGCAGCAACCCAAGTAGGAAAATTGCTCAGGGTGATGCTACTCTACTAGTGTGAAGATTTTGGCTCTGATGTTGGAACCTGCTATCTCTCTTTTAGTGCTGTTGCCAGGCAGACTTGTTACTGACACAAATTTTCCTCCCTGATAAGTTGAACTCTCCCCCCTCCCAACTTCATTATGCCTGCTGCCGGAGCTCTGCTATAGAGGAAGCCATGCCAGACACTGTGATTCACGTGCCTAAAATATCAACTGGCCTGAGTATGCGAGTGAGGCGATAAATCTGGAAAACATAAATCAGATCATCAGATGCTGTATCTGTTCCTGCACACAGGCTGCAGCAGCCATGGCAAAATGCCCTCCAACTCTGGGGGCTACACCCAGGTGGAGGTTAAAGGATATGACTTACAGACCAAGGAAAGGTGGGTGAGGAGGACCAGAGCTGAAATGCAGAAGAGGCCTTAAAACCACTGACATTCAGCACAGACACCAGACATGAGACTGGATTCAGCCTCTAAGCCTGCAGGGAGAGGCTGGACAAGGAAGCGTAAAGAGAGGTCCCGAAATCTTCTAATGTAAAGAACCTGGGCCAATGTGTAGTCCCTGAATCTGGACATGAGAGAGAAGACAGGCTTCAGCTTCACTAGGAACTCTGTCAAGATGGAAAATAGAATTTACAGACTCTGGTAGGTGGAGAGCCTCCTTAAAGAACACTCTGGAAAAAACCAACCAACACTGCCCTTCCTTTAGTGAACAGAGAAAAGTGCTCCCATTGAGCCACTTAATCATTCCAAAGCACAGAAGAGAAGGGCCTTATCTCTATAGCTGAGGCTGGGCCATCAGATCACAGGCTTTCTTCACCGGGGCCTGGGGACAACTGGCTTGTTCACAAATGACAGTGCCTCCAGGTCTGACATGCCAGGATTACTAGATCCAAAGTAGTTTTAGAACCATAGGAAAGTAAGGAGGGTTCATAGCTCAAATTTCTAAACCTCAAGCCCTGTTTTGCCAGGGTTAGGTCCTGCTGCATCAATATGACTCTACCCAAAAATCACATCACACCCTATGGGGCTTTGTTCCTGGAGATGCAGGAGAATAACTGGGAGTAGACAGGAAATAGGCGTACGATGAGGTGGAGCTGGGAGCAGCATTGGATATCCATTTAAGGAAATTAAGCAGCGATCCAGGTTCCACCCCAAAATGTCCAAGAGTTACGCCCTAGGGAGCAAAGGAAGACCCATGAGTGGATTGAAAGGCTCCACCTGACATCATGGTATCAGATGAATATGGCCAGTGCACCTGTCTCCAGGCATCAGCCAGTGAGAACATCTCAATGCACCACAAGGTGAAATGCTGAGAAATTCATTGTAGCTGATCTCTTTTGCTACTGTGACCTGTCAGCAAAAACAATGGAAAGATAATTTTCCCCTTTCCCTTCCAGGAAAGGCAGCCAGGGCTTTGTGTTCCCAGACCTGGGTGCCTTGACTCCAGGCAGGGAATTTCCAGCTATTTGTGAATCAGGCCCACCTGGGGGAATTAAGGCGGCTTCCAAGAAGGGAAAGGGGTAAGGTATAGAAGTTTTTGTTCTTTGTAAGAGCATGCCAGGGCCTGACCCTGAGGAGGTGGTTGGATCCTGGGAACTTGGAAAACAAGAAAGGGTAGGTTTGTGGGATTCTTCAGATAGCCTGTCCCCTAAACTTTGTGACCCAGCCAGATAAGAGATGGCTGTGAATGTTCACTGATCTTAAACACTGTGGCTTTGGGAGCAGGATTAAGTGTTCTCTTAGGGTGCCTGGGGATGTGGAGAGGAGCCTCAAAGGCCATCTTTGTGGTTGCCTGGAGCAGAAATACCCAACAGAGGTAGGGACTTTCCTTTAGTGAACAGAGAAAAGTGCTTCCATTGAGCCACTTAATCATTCCAACACATGTGTCATGTCAACACATGACAGAGACTTCAAAGAGAAGAAACAGCCACATGACAAGAATGACCCAACTGATGGACAATAAGCTGCTGAATGAGTTAACCTTGATGATCCGCCAGGTCCAAGACTTATAATTCTACATGGCCTCTGTCTCCTCTTTGCAAGCTGATCACGATGCAGAATGACTGACGCAGCACCCATGAACTTCCAGATCACAAGCATGCTCTGTTCTCCTTCCTACCTGGGCTGGGGTGACAGTTGTACAGCTGTGCACCATCTGAGTGCCACCATCTAGTGGTAAGTCCATGAGTGTGGATACTGGGGGAAGACATGGGTTGCAGATTGGCCAGGTCCAAGGTGCTGACAAGAAACATTACAAAAGCTTTAGATTTAACTTTAAAAGCTTCTATTCCTTTCATTGTCAGAATGTGAAGCCCACAGCTGCACATCATCAGGCACCAACATGCAGGGGGCCATATCCTTGTTTGCACAGGAAGCTCCTGCCTACTCTGTATTGCTCTAGAGTCACACCACTGAGCCAGCCAAGGTCTTGACTCTGGCCCTGACACATGGCTGGCTTTGACTTTGCTTTCTGAGTTCAGCTCATTTCCTGGGTCATCTCCCCAGTAAAGACAGCACTGCCTCATTAAGGCAGGTGCTCAGCTGGTCATGCTCAAAGTCCCTCGATGCCCTATGACTGGTCAGCGATCTCAAGGGATGAGATGTGTGGGTGTCAGTTGGCTTCCTCGTGTCCCAGTGCTGTCCCCTTCACCTCTCTTTATCCCACTTTCTAATGTTCACCCTCTCTTCTCCATTAGTAAACTCCCAAGACTTCTTTAAGGTCGACCTTAAACACCCTTCTCTGGGATCTTTCCCAAAACCCCAGGCAGAACTCACTGCTTCTACCTCTACACTTGGTCCGTGATTTTATTTCATTGTAGATTATAGTTAATTGCTTACCTATCTTCCTTTCTTTTCTTTCTTTTTTTTTTTTTTGAGATGGAGTTTCGCTCTTGTCACCCAGGCTGGAGTGCAATGTCTATCTTGGCTCGCTGCAACCTCCACCTCCCGGGCTCAAGTGAGTCTCCTGCCTCAGCCTCCCAACTAGCTGGGATTACAGGCGCCCGCCACCACACCTGGCTAATTTTTGTATTTTTAGGAGAGATGGGGTTTCACCATGTTGGCCAGGCTGGTCTCGAACTCCTGACCTCAGGTGATCCGCCCTCCTTGGCCTCTTAAAGTGCTGGGATTAAGGCATGAGCCACCATGCCTGGCCTCTTTCTCACTTAAAAAATCCTTGGAGAAAAATAAGCCATCTTTTACTAATTCCCTGAGCCTTGTGTAAATATAAGTGTAGTAAGTATTTTTCCTTATGTCATTTACAAATTCATTTAAAAAGAAATACTGTGTAGGTGGAAAGCCCAAACTAGGGAAATATCTGGTTTCCAAGAGATCATAAGCTATCCACATCAAAAATTCTGGTAAAATTGCCTGTGGAAAGAGAAATTTTGTGTTTTAGAAAAATTGTAGTAAAATATATGTTAACATAAAATTTACCATTTTAACTATTTTTATGTGTACAATTCTGTGGCCTTAAGTACATTCACATTGTTGTTCAACCATCACCACCATCCCTCTCCAGAATGTTTTTATCTTTCCCAACTGAAACTCAGTATCCGTTAAACAATAACTCTTCATTTCCTCCCTCCCACCCAGTCCCTGGCAGCCGCCATTCTACTTTCTGTCTCTATGAATTTGACTACTCTAAGTACCTCATATAAGTGGGATCGTATTTGTCCTTTTGCGACGGGCTTGTTTCACTTAGCATAATGTCTACAAGGTTCATCCATGTTGTAGCGTGTGTCAGAATTTCCTTCCTGTTTAAGGTTGAATCATATTCCTTGTATATGTATACCACATCTGACTTAGCCATTCATCTGTCAACAGACACTGGATTGCTTCCACCTTTTGGCTATTGCTACTATGAATATGAGCATAAAAATATCTGTTCAAATTTCTGCTTTCAATTATTTTGAGTACATAGCCAGAGGTAGAATTTCTGGTAATTCTCTCTTTAATTTTTTGAGGAATCACCATACCATTTCCCATGGTGGCCATACCATTTTAGAGACCCACCAACAATGCACAAAGATTCTAATTTCCCCATACCCTCACCAACGCTTGTTCTTTTTTTTTTTTTTAAATGGAGTCTTGCTCTGTTGCTTAGGCTGGAGTGCAGTGGCCAGAGCTTGGCTCACTGCAACCTCCGCCTCCCGGTTCAAGAGATTCTCCTGCCTCAGCCTCCCAAATAGCTGGGATTACAGGTGACTGCCACCGTGCCCAGCTAATTTTTTTGTATTTTTAGTAGAGACGGGGTTTCACCATGTTGTCCAGGCTGATTTCGAACTCCTGACCTTGTGATCTACCCACTGTGGCCTCCCAAAGTGCTGGGATTACAGGCATGAGCCACCACGCCTGGCCTCTTTTTTTTTTTAATATCCATCCTAACGGGTGTGAAGTGATATCTCATTGTGGTATTGATTTGCATTTCCCTAATGATTAGTGATGTGGAACAAAAGATAAATTTCTTTACTAAATATTTTTTAGATTATTAAAGAAATATATCATATACTGTAGAACATTTGGAAAACACAGAAACAAAAATTAAAGGAAAGTATAGGAACATACAAGAGAAAAAAAACTTTAATTACCTAGAGGTAAATACTGTTAACATTTTAGGATATCTTTTCAATCTTTTTTCCATGTAAATGAATTTTTCTGGCAAGAATTAATTTTCTTGCTTCCTTTCTTCCCTCCCTCCCTCCCTCCCTCCTTCCTTCCTTTCTTTCTTTCTTCCTTTCTTTTCTCTTTTTCTTTTCTTTTCTATTCCTTTTTTCTTTTCTTCCCTCTGTGGCCCAGGCTGGAATCTAGTCGGCTCGCTGCAGACTCCCTGCCTCCGGCTCCCGTGATTCTCCTGCCCCGGCCTGCGGGCTGCCTGGGATTGCCGGCGCGCGCCACCACCGCTGCCTGCTCTTTCTCCTTTGGCTGGAGGCGCGGTTTCGCCATGTTGGCCAGGCTGGTCTCCAGCTCCTGACCCCGAGTGCTCTGCCCGCCTCGGCCTCCCGAGGTGCTGGGACTGCAGACGGAGTCTCGCTCACTCGGTGCTCGGTGTTGCCCGGGCTGGAGTGCGGTGGCGTGGTCTTGGCTCGCTGCAGCCTCCGCCTCCCAGCCGCCTGCCTTGGCCTCCCAGGGTGCTGGGATTGCAGCCTCTGCCCCGCCGCCGCCCCGTCTGGGAGGTGGGGAGCGTCTCTGCCTGGCCGCCCATTGTCTGGGATGTGAGGAGCGCCTCTGCGCAGCCGCCCCGTCTGGGAGGTGAGGAGCTTCTCTGCCCAGCCGCCACCCTGTCTAGGAAGTGAGGAGCGTCTCTGCCTGGCCGACCATCGTCTGGGATGTGAGGAGCACCTCTGCCCGGCCGCCCCGTCTGGGAAGTGAGGAGCGCCTCTGCCCGGCCGCCCATCGTCTGGGAAGTGAGGAGCGCCTCTGCCCGGCCGCCCATCGTCTGGGAAGTGAGGAGCGCCTCTGCCCGGCCGCCCCGTCTGGGAAGTGAGGAGCGCCTCTGCCCGGCCGCCCCGTCTGGGAAGAAGTGAGGAGCGCCTCTGCCCGGCCGCCCCGTCTGGGAAGAAGTGAGGAGCGCCTCTGCCCGGCTGCCCCGTCTGGGAAGTGAGGAGCACCTCTGCCCGGCCGCCTCGTCTGGGAAGCGAGGAGCGCCTCTGCCTGGCCGCCCCGTCTGGGAAGTGAGGAGCGCCTCTGCCCGGCCGCCCATCATCTGGGAAGTGAGGAGCGCCTCTGCCTGGCCGCCCCGTCTGGGAGGTCTACCACGGAGGACAGAAGCAATGTGGGGGCTGGACGTGGTGGCTCACGCCTGTAGTCCCAGCACTCTGGGAGGCAGAGGCGGGTTGATCACTTGAGGCTAGGAGTTCGAGACCAGCCTGGCCAACATGGCGAAACATATGAAAAATACAACTGACAAACCAACCAACCAACCCAGCGACAACAAAACAGGTCTACCCTGGAGTCATACTCTAATTTTTTCTATTTTCCTCCCTTTCTGATCCTTTATCCCACTTTCTTTTTCTTCCTCTTCCTTCTCCTTCTTTGTCAAATAGAGGATTGAGTTATTATCATTGATCCATACAAAGTCCCTCTCTCATTTATTTTCTTTAATTCCCACTCCCCATTTCTATTCCCCATCTTCCCATGTGCAACCTTCCTAATATGTTTGATATGCATGTTTCGTTTGTATGTAGTTTTAGAAAATGTTTATTGTTTTGTGTGCAAAAAAAATTAATAAAATAAAAAAATGCAAAAAAAAAAAAAAGAATTAATTTTCTTAGCAAGAAGCCCCCATCCAACTCTGCACCCAGAAGAAAACTTTTTGTTCAGTGAGTTATATGCTAAGTTCCCTGAGGGGTATGCTGGAGGAAAAAGATATGTCGTTAGTTTTTTATTTAATACTGGGTTTTTTTGTTGTTGTTTCTGGTTTGTTTTTTTTGTTTGTTTTTTGTTTTTTGGTTTTTTTGTTTTTTTGGCTGAGCAGGCATGAAACAAAGAGTAAGAGTCGAATTGCTCAGGCAATGAGACTTTTAGGGCTGTTGATGCTGGAAGGAAAGCATTCAACCAGAGAAAAGTAAACAGGTGAGGTGAGGCTGCTGGCAAAGGAAGAGAGCTTTGGAGGAAAGAACAGATATCCACGGAAGACCTTGATTACATTTCTGTCATCACACCAGACCTTCAGTAAAATCTTCATTGTTTACCAGTGCATAGCAAAGTACATTTGCTTGCTAGGAACATCAGGAAGGTGCCAGAAAACGAACAAGGATGAAGAACAAAACAAAGGCTCGTCTCAGGGCTGAAGCAGAAAGAGATAGAGCTCATGTGCTTATAGATATGGGCCTTTAGAAAGCTTGGCGGGGGGCTGGGCCCGGTGGCTCACGCCTGTAATCCCAGCACTTTGGGAGGCCGAGGGGGGCAGATCACTTGAGGTCAGGAGTTTGAGACCAGCCTGGCCAACATGGTGAAACCCCATCTCTGCAAACCCCATCTCTGCCCAAAATACAAAAATTAGCCGGGCATGGTGGCACACACCTGTAATCCCAGCTACTCAGAAGGCTGAGACAGGAGAGTCACTTGAACCCAGGACACAGAGGTTGCAGTGAGCCGAGATATTGCACCACTGCACTCCAGCCTGGGTGACAGAGAGAGACTCTGTCTCACACACACACACACACACACACACACACAAAACAAAACAAAACAAAAAACGCTTGGGAGGGACCAGGCAGGGTGGCTCACGCCTGTAATCCCAGCATTTTGGGAGGCCAAGGTGAGCAGATCACCTGAGGTCGGGAGTTCAAGACCAGCCTGGCCAACATGGTGAAACCCCATCTCTGCTAAAAATACAAAAATTAGCTGGGCGTGGTGGCTCACGCCTGTAATCTCAACTAGTTGGGAGGCTGAGGCAGGAAATTGCTTGAACCTGGGAGGCGGAGGCTGCAGTGAGCCGAGATCATGCCACTGCACTCCAGCCTGGGTGACAGAGCAAGACTCCGTATCAAAAAGAAAAAAAAATGCTGGGAGGGTACTGTAGACACTGCTCTGTTAGCATTTCCCCCTGTGATTTAATAAGCTTCTAAAGTGTCCTGTCTGCAGTTAATTATTCAAAGTCCACTTTTTCCTCCTGGGATCTTTTACAGTTAGATGCGGCTGTGTGACTGAGTTTTAGCCAAGGCAGAGTGGATATGGTTTGTACCATTTCTGGGCCAAGGTTTTTAAGAAGCAGGGGTGTGCCCCTTCCTGCTTCTTCCCTTTCTGCCAGCTTAATGAGGGTGATAACAAGGCCTTAGGGGATGTGGGAGCCAAAAGGCGGAAGAAGCCTGGGTTTCTGAAAAACCAAGGGAATCATATGGAACAGAGCCATCTGCTGATCAGGATCGCTTGCTTCAGATTATTATGTGAATGAAAGTTAAGTTTCTATTATTACAACAGCCTAGTCCATCCTAATATACCATCAATATATGCAATTTAAATTACCTAATACTCTATTGTTAGACATTCAGACTGGATAAACTGTATTTTGAGGTATAGTATTGTGTGTTTAGCTCAACTTCCCAGTAGTGGGGTGCATCAGATAAAATGCTTTTAGCTGTAAGTAACAGAACACCCAACTGAAACTCATCAACAATAAGGGATTTAGTAGCTAACTGGGAGTCCATTGGTACGGTGGACTACACTGATTGCTACAATGACGTGAGGACTCCATTTCTTTCCACCTCTCTTCTCTTTTATACAAATGTTGTTTGCCTTCTAGGGCTAATTTCTTGGTGATTGTAGAAGAGCTGGCTGCAATCAGGCTTACACGCTTCATTGTTCCCATGCAACAGGGAAGTATGTTTCCCACAATCAGCCAACAGCACCTCAAAGCTTTGTGCTGATTGGCTCATCCCTGAACCAAATCCTGTGGACATGCGGGTTCTATTACCCAATTGTGGCCTTGACCAATCAGGGCTGCCTGCTGGAGCTGAAGTTGGCCTGGTCCCACACAAACTACATGACTGCCAGAAATGATGCCTATTTTTGTAAAGGGACAGGGAGACTGAGTTGCCCAGATATACAGAGGAGGAAGTCACTTGACTTCAGTTTTTTCTGAAATAGAAAAAGTTCTTTTGAAGATGCTAAAAAAAAAAGTGAAGTAATTTCACCCTTACATGGATTAAAATATGTCTCTGGAAAAATCATTTTCTGCAAAAAAGACAAGAGGATTGAAACTGTGAATGTGATTTAAAGCCAAGGACACAGATTCCACAACCTGGGAGAAACTAAATGACTTGGAAACAAAGTCCAGCTGTTTCAGAAATTTTATATATATATATATATATGTAATATATAATATTCTATATACGTTATTTTATATATAATAATATACTATAATATATAATTTTATATAATATATACTTTTATCTATTTTATATAATAGATAATATATTATATATCATATATTATATATTTTTATGTATTATATATATTTTATATTTTATATATATATATTTTAAGATGGAGTCTCGCTCTGTCGCCCAGGCTGGAGCACAGTGGCATGATCTCGGCTCACTGCAGCCTCTGCCTTCCAGGCTCAAACGATTCTCCTGCCTCAGTGTCCCTAGTAGCTGGGATTACAGATGTCTACCACCATGCTCGGCTATTTTTTTTTTTGTATTTTTAGTAGAGACAGGGTTTCACCATGTTGGCCAGGCTGGTTTCGAACTCCTGGCCTCAAGTGATCCACCCGCCTCGGCCTCCCAGAGTGCTAGGATTACAGGTGTGAGCCACTGTGCCTGGCCAGAAATAATAGTTTACAAGAAGCACTTTCATAGTGAGATGGTACAAAGGCACAAAGTGGAATAAAAAAAGACAGTGGTATATCCTGATGTCATGTGCAGAATACTTAAGTTCAAATGTGTTTCTCAGACTGTTACCTCCGTGTTATTGAAATATCTTGCACACTTATGTGCATTAAGCCATGAGTCAAGGACACTACCTCTATGCAAAGTTCAAGCTACATATGCTGATCTTAGCTGTTTCCTGGACATTATACCATGTACTAGTAATAAAAGAGAGGTAGTTAAGTGAATGTTTTTCTTCCCATATTACATCACTCTTCACCTTTAAGACAGGAATTAGATTTTACTTGTTGGTTCAGAGAATTAGGCCAATTATTTTAATGCAACATACATAATTTCTCTCAGTGCAGATGCTCCTTGATACACTTAAAACCCCTGCCTGTGAAATCTGCACAAAGAAAAGAAATGCAAAGAGATCTGCTATAATTAAGATTAAGCTCAACGACAAAGCAGGCATTGAATTTAAAATTAATTGGTAATGTCAACCACAAAATGGTCTAATTCACCTTTTCTACTGTTCTATGGAGACAACAAAAGAAAGGGAGCCTGCTCTGCTTGTTTTTCTGTCCTACTCCCTCCTTGGTACAATCCAAATTGTCTTTCTAACACAATCCTCGACATCCAATTTAACTTCTCCTTCCTCCACAGAAACCTCCTGGGCTACTATAGCCCTTATCTCCAGACTTCCTGGCACTCACTGAAAGGGCAGTAAAGAATAGGCATAAAAGCTCAAACAGTGAAGTCAGTCAGACCTGAAGTCAACCCAGATCTCAATCTACTAGCTATGTGACTGAGGGCAAGTTATTAATCCACTTTAACCCTCAGTTCCTCCTCTGAGATAATGCATGCATGCAGAACATGCAGCACAGTGCCTGGCTGGAAGTGGTGAATGTCAGCTCTTACTCATATTTCTATTTTATTTTTTTGAGATGGAGTCTTGCTCTTTTGCCCAGGCTGGAGTACAGTGGCACAATCTCAGCTCACTGCAACCTCTGCCTCCTGGGTTCCATCGATTCTCCTGTCTCAGCCTCCTGAGTAGCTGGGTTTACAAGCACGTGCCACCACATCAAGTTAATTTTTATATTTTTAGTAGAGACAGGGTTTCGCCATGTTGGCCAGGCTGGTCTCAAACTCCTGACCTCAGGTGATCCACCCACCTTGGCCTCCCAAAGTGCTGGGATTACAGGCATGAGCCACCACGCCCAGCCTGTTATTCACATTTCTATATAGTCTCTCCCCATGCCATTTAGAGTCTCACAACACTGTCCAATTGGACAGTGCACAACCTATCCCTCTTGTGCTGAACTAAAGGGAGCTAAAAATGCATTTCGAAGTAGAGATGGTTGTGGACCAGGTTAGACCAGGAAAGCCAATGGCTGCAGGATGAGGGTTGCACCAGGTGAGTCTCTGTTCTAAGATGATAGGCTTGCAATGAGTACCCATAAATACAGAATGTAACAACCACAAAACTCCAACCAACTTAGGTGACTAAAAGAAACTACAGGGCTTCTGCTGTAAGAGAAAGAACTTGAACTTGAATGTCAGCACCAGTGTCCAAAAGAGCACTGCTAGTCAGAAATTTTTGTTTAATGCCTGGTCAAGCAGACATTTGGATTTTGCTGGAATTTAGAAATGGGCCAGACTCACATGTGAAATTTTTATGTCTTAGATTCTGTCTTAGTCCATCTACTACAACAAAATACCATAGATTGGGTGGCTTATAAACAACAAAAATTTATTTCTCACAGTTCAGAGGCTAGGAAGTCCAAGATCAAGGTGCAGGCACATTTGATATCTAGGGAGCACCTGCTTTCCGTTCCTAGATGGCTGTCCTCTCGCTGCATCCTTGCATGGCAGAAAGGGTGAGAAGGCTCTGAGGTCTCTTTTATGAGGGCACTAATCCCATTTACGAGGGCTTTGCCTCAGGACTTCTTCACCTGCCAGAGCCCCACCTCCTGATGCCCTCACCTTGGGGGTTAGGATTTCAACGTATAATTTGGGATGACCCAAATATTCAGACTAGCAAGTTCCAATTGGGTTGGATGGGAAAGGCAATATTTTGTTATGGGAAATTTGGGGTGTCGCTTTTCTGGCCAGAAAACTCTGTGGCCAGTGGTGCCTCTGCGTGAGTTTTGCTCGGGCCTGCTGGGCGCATTCCACCCACTCAACCTGGCAGGCTGTGCTTGGCTCATGCTACCAGCCTGGATCCCATGCCTCGAGGGAGACTGCAAGTCAGGTATGGAGCAGTGAGGGGTGTGTGAGCAAGTGTGGGGTCCAGCCACTGTGCACAGTCAGATACACTCACTGCTGCCATGGGGCGGGCAGCTCCAGGTGCTGGCACAGGCGTCAGCTCTCTGCGAGGCTGCGGCAGGGCCAGCTGCACCACAAGCAGCTTCCACGGCTGGCACCAGGGAACACGGTGGTGCCCAGAAGCTTGGAGACTCCAGGAACCTCAGAGCCCCAAAGGGGTAGTCACAGCCCTGGCTTGGGGAGCTCCCAGGTCTAGGCTCCCCAAAGAGCTGCAGCTCCTCTCTCCTCTCCTTCTCGTTTCTCTCCTCCTTGACACTCACAACATGGCGAGCAAGGGGGATGTTTCAGCCCTGTCTGTATTACAGCTCTTTTAGCCCCGCCATCTGGCAGGTCCCAGATTATCGTCCTGTGTTCAGGAGGAATGAGGTACACAGACAAGTGGAGCGTGAGCAAGACGAAGAGGAGCTTTACTGAACAATAGAACAGCTCACAGTAGACCTGGAGTGTGCAGCTCCTCTCCATAGCCAGGGTGTCCCGATGAGTGTTCAACTCTCAGCAGGGAGGGTAGCTCCTCTCTGCTGGGCAAGTCGTCCCACGGAGTGTTCAGTGTTCGGTAGAGAAGGTAGCTCCTCTCTGCAGCTGGTTGGCCCATCGTCTCTTCAGCTCTCAGCAGAGAGGGTAGCTCCTCTCTGCAGGCAGGTCTCCTGGTAAGTGTCCAGCTGTCAGCAGAGAGGGTAGTTAATCTCTGCAGCTGGTCGGCCTGTCATCTCCCCATCATCCTTCTGTCCTCTGCTGGAGTCTGGCTGAATCTGAATCTGAGGCTTGTATGGGCCTTACAGGGGAGGAAGTGTGTGCTGATTGGTTCATGGGTGGCCATGGGCGGGCCCAGGGAAAAGCACCGTAAGTTCCCCCTGCGGTCTGCGGGGACTTGTGGCATAGCCCCCAGGCTTCAGGCCCTCCCCAGTTTGAAGGTGGAGCTTCATTCACTGGGGACCAGCCCCCTTCTGCCCAGGAGTCTGCCTTCTACCACTATTCATGGCGCCCAAGCTGTTCGTGCCAGGGGGCGCCTGCAGACCAGTGCCAGACTGTCCTCAGCCCCCCTCAGCCTCCCTCCAGTGCTGGTTGGTACCCAAAGTCCAGAGGAGGCCGAGGTGCCAGGGGGCTGGCGTGTCAGGCATGTCAGCACTGCCCCCAGTGTGCGCACACTCATCTGGGCTGTGAGAGCCCAGGGCTTGGCCTCGACTTTGCTCCGAGATCAGAGTGGGCACCAACAGCGGGAAGAAGCCAGGCAGCGCAAGCAGGTATTTCTGACGGGAGTGAGATGGGGGCGGGTAGCAGGGGGCCTTCCTGGGCCCCCAAGAGTGCACAGATGCCTGGGTCTGTAGCTACGGCAGGGGGGCTGCAGGCTGCACCCGGGGAGCTTCCACCCCACCAACTCGGAAGGGGTGGGGCTCCTGCTTGTCCCCGGCTCCCACTGGGTCTGTGGAGTGTGCAGCCCCAGCTGCAAACCAACTGGAGACAGAATAAAATATTCAATACACAGCACTGCATTGATATGCCACTTTTTTGGGGACAGAGAAAAGTTAGATTGCCCCACTCCACCTCATACCTTACTTAACAATTAATTCCTTATGACCAAAGAGCTGAGCATAAAGCAAAACTAACAACTTTAAAATATATTTAGCAGAATTTGAAAAAAACATCCTGAGTTGGGGAAAATCTCCTAAAGCAAAATTTAAATACAGAAACCTTAAACATTAAAATAACTGACAGTTTGTTTGCAAAAAGTGGCAAATTTTGCATCTAAAAAGATACCATGAATAAAATTGAAAACAAAATGGGTGTGATGCAGTGGCTCATGCCTATAATCCCAGCACTTTGGGAGGCTGCGGTGGACGGATCACCTGAGGTCAGGAGTTCAAGACCAGCCTGACCAACATGGAGAAACCCCATCTCTACTAAAAATACAAAGATTAGCCGGGCATGGTGTCAGGCACCTGTAATCCCAGCTACTCGGGAGGCTGAGGCAGGAGAATCGTTTGAACCTGGGAGGTGGAGGTTGCAGTGAGCTGAGTTTGTGCCACTGCACTACACCCTGGGCAACAGAGTGAGACTGTCTCAAAAACCAAACAAACAAAAATCCAAAATGGCTAGGCTGAAAGTAAACCTTTTTGAGTATACCTGACAAGCAGCCTCCCCAGGTAATCTTTTCTCAGTAGAACTCCTCTTATCTTCAACACTCAGACCTCATAAAATGTACATATCTCTCCAATAGAATATTTTTTGAACCAATGTTTATATAGAACATTTTATTGGTACATTCCCCAAACTCAAGATAATTTTTAAACAAAGTAGGATGTGTGGGAGGGAAAGGGGAAGAATTTTCCAGTTACTTTCCAATTATAATTGGAAGGATGTCAGAATCACATGCAGATGTTTTGAAAAGTGCCAAGTGTTAACAAAGGGATGTGAGTAGGATGTTGATGGCTACACACAAGCAAATGTCTGTTAAAAGTCACATGAACTGTTTGGTGATCAGGAAACAATGTTTTGTGAGGTGGGGTGGCCCATGCCTAATCCCAGCACTTAGGAAGGTCAAGGCAGGAGGATTGCTTGAGGCCAGAAGTTTGAGACCAGCCTGGTCAATATAGCAAGACTCTCTACCAAAAATTAGAAACTTAGCCGGGCGTGGTGGCACTCACCTGTAGTCCCAGCTACTCAGGAGGCTGAGGTGGGAGGATTGCTTGAGCTCAGGATTTACAGGCTGCAGTGAACTATGATCATGCCACTGTACTCCAACCTGGGCATCAGAGTAAGATCCTTTCTCTAAAAAGATTTAAAGGAAGCAATGTTGTATGCATCTTATGTACTAAATAATTCGTTAAATACATTGACATATTCCAGTGTTTTAGGAAATTGACTGGCAGTGTTATAGTGATAGGAAATGGAATCCTCATTAGTATTTTCATTCAGTTTCTGGTGTTTAGGGATGGATTTCTGATGTAATGGAGACATGTTTGTATTCACAAATGGTAATATAGACAGATTAGTAATGAGAAAATACATAAAATGGTTTGTTCAAATCTAAAAGAAAAAGATGAAACAAAAAGATTTAAAATCACTAGGAAATGGGTAAAGAATGGAAACAGACAATTCACAAGGGAAAAAAAATTGTGAAATTGTGAAATTAGCCAATAAATATGAACAGTACTCAACCTCGCTGTAAGCAAAAAAATACATTAAGTATATTCACTTGATCTTAGCCAAAAGGCCGAGAAGTGATATATTAAGTATATTCAAACAATGAATTATCCTTTTAAAATCCATCAGATTTACAGAAGAGAAAAAAATTGATAATATTGAGTTGCTGAAGATTTGGGAAATCAGGCACTTTTACGCTTCTAGTGGCTGTGAACATTGATGAAGGCATTTTTCAAGGCAAATTGCTAGTATCTATTAAAAACTGCAATGCATACATACTTTAACAACTTATTTCTAGAAACCTATCATTCCGAAATACATATATTCACAAAGATATATGCATCTATATGAATACATATTGCAGCATTATTTGTAATATCAAAACATATTGAAAAGATCCAAAATGTATACCAAGAATTTAAATATATTATGATATGAAACGCCATGCTATTGTTAGAGAGAGTCGGATAGACTTATACAGACTGAGATGAAATGTCTCCAAATCATATTAAGTGAACAGAGCAAGTTGCAGAAAAATACATGCAAAATTCGATATTTATGTGTATGCCTGTAGAGATATGTCAACAAATACGTAGGAAAGGAGACTGAAAGGATGCACACTGAACTGTCTAGAACAGTTGCTTCTGGGAGAGAAGTAGTTGTTGGAGGAGGTGCTGGACAATGGTATTCTCTGTTACCAAATATTCCAGTTTCTTGCCCTGCAGTGCCCCTCTCTGCAGAAGGCTATTTTCCCACACTGTTGACCTCAGGAATGACCATATTACTTGCTTTGGCCAATAACTGATGTTGGTCATTTTTGTGTGAAGTTTTAGAAGTCAGGGCACCCTTTGCCTTGTCTTTTTCCTTCTGCCACGAGATCGGTGATATTTCAGACAGAGGTTAGATTCTTCCATCAGTTTTGGTTCTGGAGTCAAGATGGTAAAGAGCAGAGCTGTAGTGGACTCATGAAAAACATGCATAGCCGGGTGCCGTGGCTCAGGCCTGTAATCCCAGCACTGTGGGAGGCCAAGGTGGGTGGATCACTTGAGGTCAGGAGTTTGAGACCAGCCTGGCCAACATGCTGAAACCCTGTATCTACTAAAAGTACAAAAATTAGCTAGGTATGGTGGCACGTGCCTGTAAGCCCAGCTACTTGTGAGGCTGAAGTGGGAGGATCGCTTGAACCCAGGAGGCGGAGGTTGCAGTGAGCTGAGATTGTGCCACTGCACTCCAGCGTGAGCAACAGAACAAGACTCCATCTCAAATAAAAAATAAAAAATTAATAAAGGCTGGGTGCAGTAGCTAATGCCTGTAATTCCAGCACTTTGGAAGGCAGAGGTAGGCAGGTCACCTGAGGTCAGGAGTTTGAGACCAGCCCTGCCAACATGGTGAAACCCTGTCTCTACTAAAATACAAAAATTTGATGGGTGTGGTGGTGCACACCTGTAATCCCAGCTACTCGGGAGGCTGAGGCAGGAGAATTGCTTGAACCCAGGAGGCAGAGTTTGCAGTGAGCCAAGATTGCTCCACTGCACTCCAGCTTGGGCAAAAAAGCCAGACTCTGTCTCAAAATAAATAAATAAATAAATAATTTTTGAAAAGAAAAATAAAAATAGAAAAACATGTAGTGTGAACAAGAAAAAAACCTCACACCAATCCCAGCACTTTGGGAGGCTGAGGTAGGAAGATTGCTTAAGGCCAGAAGTTTAAGACCAGCCTGGGCAATACAGGACAAATAAATAAATAAATGAATAAAGTCATTGAGGTTTGGAGACATTTGTTACTGTAGTATAACATGGCCTACTGTGACTGGTACCAATAAAGGAAAACTTCCACAGGTTTTCTTCCATATTTTTTTGTTGTATAGACATTTTGGAATACACATATACTTATGTATTACTTTTAAACTAATTTTTTAAAATTGACATCTCAGGCTGGGTGCAGTGGCTCACGCCTGTAATCCCAGCACGTTGGGAGGCCAAAGTGGGTGGATCATGAGGTCAGGAGTTCGAGACCAGCCTTACCAACATGGTGAAACCGCATCTCTACTAAAAATACAAAAATTAGCTGGGCGTGGGGGCATGTGCCTGTAATCTCAGCTACTCAGGAGGCTGAGGCAGGAGAATTGCTTGAACCCGGGAGGCGGAGATTACAGTGAGCTGAGATCATGCCACTGCACTCCAGCCTGGATGACAGAGCGAGACTCTATCTCAAAAAAAAAAAAAAAAAAAAGACATCTCAGCAAAATTACAAATGACCACACGTCAAGGGCCTTCAGGATTGTTGACAATTAGAAACTGCAAAAGCAAAATCCTGGAATTCAAGGGCAAATTTGAAGTGCCTGCCTGAAACATGACTACACGCCAACACACTCTGTAGTGCTGTGAGGAGGTAAGAGGTTGTTAAGCCAGGGACCAAGAAATATAGTGGTTAACTAGACAGGTGAGAATTCTTCTTGTGTATATTAGAGGAAGGACATTCGGGCAGTCAGCGTTCCACCTTCTAACCACAGTGCTGAAGCGCATCCCAGTAAATGGTGGGATCATAGTGGTTGCTTTTGTAGACATTATGAGATGTTGTTCTTCAGTAGTAGGGATTAAGTTGCAATAATTGCTGAGTCACTGTTGTCTGAATGTGCTGGCTCTTCAAATGTGTCCTGAACACAAAGAATTTGAGAACCCCTGACTCAGGAAGTAGGGCAGGTAATTACGCATAGACTCTTCTTTCCTGGTGGCTGCTGCCCCTCGCCTAAAACTAAATGCTCAGCACTTACTCCTTGATGGAGCACCCGTTCCATGGGGGCCAGGCCTATGCAAACCTACCCCCAAAAGTCCAAGGAAGCTGAGAGGCCGAAGAAAGAGGCTGACATATCCAGTTCCTCAGAAATATACACTTAGTAGGGACTTACAAACAGAAGCCATGTCTGTGTCTCAGGCAGTGGTGAGGCAAGATGGGGGATCCTGCACCATTTATTCTCATGACCAGGGCTTATATGCTATTGGGAAAGGGTATATGTGATTCAGAATGGATGTGTAGAACAATTGAAGTCCTATAACATCAAGGTTGTTTTGACCTCAGGGCAGGATTTACAGTAAGTACCTACTCTCACACAAGGAGCATCAGATAAACTGGAAATCTTAGAGGACTTCCTAGAACAAGGGTTAATCAGAAGTTAAAGTGATGGATTAGCATCCAAGTTGGAGTTGCTTTGGCCTCCACAGCACCTCCTCTTTGTCAGGCACTAGAATTGCTGTTAGCAATACAGACACAATTCTTGCTCTCAAATGCATAGCCTAGTAGAGGAGACAGATCAGTAATACATACATAAAGGCACAGATAACAGTAATAGCAGTAGTAACCCTTTCTGAAAGGGGTAGTAGTTTTCAAGCATTTATAGTTCACACACACAAACCAACCCAGCAAGCCCAATATAATTTCCCTACTTTTACAGATGAGGACATTGAGATTGGGAGAAATGAACTGGCTTCCTCAGGTTCCGACAGACCATAGGTAGAGGCGCAGCCTCAAGTTCTTCTCATCTATACTAAGTGACCTCCTGTGCAAAAGGATGAGTAAATAATAGCATCAGAGTGAAACAAAAGGCTGTGAGGCACAGAAGAAATCAAAACTTTAACCTTGAATCAAAACTTTAACCTTCAGAGCAGGATGCAACAATCCAGCTGTTTGTTTACTTTGTTCCCAGAGCTTAAAGCAGACCCCGGTGAGTGGAGCGGCCTGGAAATCTGACTTTGGTTAGCTATGGTTAGAATTCCTTCTATTTCTGCCTGCATGCCCGCCCCCTTCTAGTACTGGAAGTAAACATCTTACTTGATCGGGGGATGGCGTTAGGGAGAAGGAAAGTCCTCACAATAGGTCTGCTGTTGTGCAAAGAATTCTACAAGATGCAGATTTAGACCAAGGCAGTGGGGGCAGTGGGGGAAGGGGTGGTGCCAAGGTTCCACCCATCAAGTCCCTTCCGTGGCTGAGGCTGGGAATTGGTCACATATATTTGCCATCAGCTGAGTGATCTGTTTAACATTTTTCCTAGTTAGGCTCTCAGCACAGAGAAATATCCTAGGAGATCAAGCTCAGTCAGGTCTGTTCTCTGTTATTTAAGGGAGTTTAACCTGAACAAGGGTTTGGCAGGGCTCCCAGTCCCAAGACCATTTTCATTTTCCCACTGGCAGGGTCTCATTTTCCCACTGGCAGGGTGAGTGAGAACAGTGAGTGAAGGTTTCACCAAAAGAAAACAAAAATCCAAGCAAGAGGCCTTGGAGGTGGTCTCCTGTTCTGGGTTCTGCTTTAGGGCTGAGGTCTCAGCCTTTGCACCACAGGATCCACAGGACCCCATGGACACTCAATAGAGCCAGTGGCTTGTTAGCCAGGGGAGAGACATTCTGGACAACGTATGGGATGGTGAGCGGCTCAGCTCTGTATTGTGAATGGAAGTCAGAGGAAAAAGAGATTTATAAGAGTCTTTTAACAAGTGTCCCAGCTGACTAAAATGGTAAATAAAGACAGAGAGAGGCTGAGTGCGGTGGCTCATGCCTGTAATCCCAGCACTTTGGGAGGCCAAGGCAGGAGAATCACTTGAGTCTAAGGGTTCCAGACCAGCCTGGGCAACATAGTGAGACCTTGTATCCACAAAAAATAAAATTGTCAGAGGCGGTTGAACTAGGGCAACTCCATCTTGAATAGGAGCTGTGTAAAATAAGGCTGAGACCTACTGGGCTGCATTCCCAGACAGTTAGACCTTCTAAATCACAGGATGAGATAGAGGTCAGAACAAGATACAGGTCACAAAGACCTTGCTGATAAAACAGTTTGCAGTAAAGAAGCCAGCTAAAACCCACCAAAACCAAGATGGTAATGAGAGTGACCACTGATCGTCCTCACTGCTACACTCCCACCAGCGCCATGACAGTGTACAAATGCCGTGGCAACATCAGGAAGTTACCCTATATGGTCTAAAAAGAGGATGCATGAATAATCCACCCCTTGTTTAGCATATCATCAAGAAATAACCATAAAAATGGGCAGCCAGCAGCTCTCGGGGCTTTTCTGCCTGTGGAGTAGCCACTCTTTTACTCCCTTAGTAAACTGGCTTTCACTTTCCTCTATGGATTTGCCTTGAATTCTTTCTTGCACGAGATCCAGGAACCCTGTCTTGGGGTCTGGACTGGGACCCCTTTCCAATAACAAAATTAGCTGGGCATGGTTGTGCGTGCTTGTTGTCCCGGCTACTTGTGAAGCTGAAGTGGGAGAATCGATTGACCCCAGGAGGCTGAGGCTGCAGTGAGCTGAGATTGCACTATTGCACTCCAGCCTGGGTGACAGAGTGAGATCTTGTCTCAAAAAAAACAGACAACAACAACAACAACAAAAAAGAACAAAAACAGAAAGAGAGGGAAAAAAAATGGGTGAAAGAGGCAGTTACCTTGTGCCTGGGAAACATGGAATATTTCATGAATGTGAGAAAACTGTACAAACGTTTCAATAGAGCAACAGGTGGTGAAGGTTTTTTTTTCTTTTTTTTTTTTTTTGAGACAGAGTCTCGCTCTGTCACCCAGGCTAGAGTGCGTGGCACAGTCTTGGCTCACTGCAACCTCCACCTCCCGGGTTCAAGTGATTCTCCTGCCTCAGCCTCCCAAGTAGTTGGGACTACAGGCACCCATCAGCATGCCCGGCTAATTTTTTGTATTTTTAGTAGAGATGGGGTTTCACCATGTTGGCCAGGATGGTCTCGATCTCTTGACCTCGTGATCTACCCGCCTCAGCCTCCCAAAGTGCAGGGATTACAGGTGTGAGCCACCACACCCGGCCTGTGTGTGGTGGGTGTGATTCAATTACATGTAGCTTCAAGTTTATATGAGTGTCACATTTTCTTTGAACATTGTTAAAAATGACTTTAAACTTTTGAATCATCAGAGGTCAGAAGAGGCCACTTAACTTTTTCCATTATACTCAGCTGCTCTTCTTAGGGGACATTTTGTGCTCTTGTGAAGTGAGCAATTGAGGTGCCAAAGGCCAGTGTGGTATGCCCTGTTTCTGACCTCTTAACCTGTGGGTGTCTTGAGGAAGAAGGTGGCTTAAAAAAAAAAAATCTTTGTTTCCTCTGTGCCTGGAAGGGCCAGGAGGGGGTGGAGGGCAAACAATGCCAGGTGGCACTCACTCTCAGGGTTGTGCAAATGAGTTTCTCCTTAAACTTTGTCTGTTCAATGCCTCATTGGCCCCAGCCTAGTCCTGGCTCTGGCGTCAAGCACAGTGCAGAGAGGACAATAAGAGCTCCTTGGCCAGGCACAGTGGCTCACGCCTGTAATCCCAGCACTTTGGGAGGCCTTGGCAGGTGGATCGCTTGAGGTCAGGAGTTCAAGCTCAGCCTGGCCAACATGGTGAAACCCTGTCAAAAAAAAGAAAGAAGAAAGAAAGAAAAGAAAAGAAGAAAGAAAGAAACAAGGAAGGAAGGAAGGAAGGAAGGAAGGAAGGAAGGAAGGAAGAAAGGAAGGAAGGAAGGAAGGAGAAAGAAAGAAAGAAAGAAAGAAAGAGAGAGAGAGAAAGAAAGAAAGAAAGAAAGAAGAAAGAAAGAAGAAAAGTAAAGGAACTCCTTTGTTGAATGAATAAGGGGATAAGCAAATGAAGCGTATAGGGAAGGACACACACATGGAAAAAATCTAGATGCTGAGTGTTTTCACAGCCTTTGTCCAGCCTGTGTTATAAAAGGGTCATGTTGAGGTAGATTAACTGGGCCTCCAGTATCATCTTAGCTCAGGCTGCTGTAACAGGGTAACATATGGTGGCTCAGACAACAGGCATTTCTCTCTGATGGTTCTGGAGGCTGGGAAGTCCAAGATCAAGATGCTGGCAGATTCAGCTCCTGGGGAAGGCTCTCTTCCTGCTTTACAGATGATTGCCTTCTCACTGTGTTCCTCACATGGCAGAGAGAAAGAGAAAGAAAGAGTAGGTGGTCTCTGTTCCTTTTCTTATAAGACACTAATCCCATCATGGGGGCCCACCCTCATGACCTCATCTAAACCGAATTACTTCCCAAAGGGCCCACCTCCAAATACCATCACACTGGGAGTTAGGACTTCAACAAATGAATTGGGGTGAGGCAAGGCACAAACACTCAGTCCATAATGTAGTGCATTAAAATTACACATTTTGGGTCCCTGCTTTGGCACAAAAGTTTGATCACTGTAATAGAATTCTAAAGTGGCCCCCAAGATTCCCTCACCCAGTGTGCACAACCTGTGTAATCCCATCCCTTGAGTGGGTGGGCCTGGCTTAATCAGGTGAACTCTTTAAAAGAGGGTGTAGAGGTTAGAGATCAAAGAAGTCAGAGAGATCGGAAGCATGAGAGGAATTTTTCTTGAAGGAGCCAATAGCTACATTGTAAGAGGGCTACAGGATGAGAAAATAGGAGAGGCCTCCAGGAGCTCAGAGCAGTCCCCAGTAACAGCCAGCAGGAGGTGGGCAACTCAGTCCTACAACCACAAGCAACTAAATTCTTTTTTTTTTTTTTTTTTTTTTTTTTTTTTGAGACAGAGTCTCACTCTGTCGCCCAGGCTGGAGTGCAGTGGCGCAATCTCGGCTCACTGCAAGCTCCGCCTCCCGGGTTCAAGCAATTCTCCTGCCTCAGCCTCTCCGAGTAGCTGGGACTACAGGCGCCCGCCACCACGCCCGGCTAATTTTTTGTGTTTTTAGTAGAGACGGGGTTTCACCGTGGTCTTGATCTCCTGACCTCGTGATCCACCCGCCTCGGCCTCCCAAAGTGCTGGGATTACAAGCGTGAGCCACCGCGCCCGGCCTGCAACTAAATTCTTGATGCCAACCTTATGAGACCCTATGCAGAGAACGCAGCCACACCATACCTGCACTTCTGCCTCACTTTCTTGCTGGCTGTCACTGGGGACTGCTCTGAGCTCCTAGGTGATCACAAATTTGTGTTTCATTAAGCTGCTAGGTTTATAGTAATTTGTTACATAGCGTAGAAAGCTTATATCCTTTCTACAATAGATCAGTCCACCTCTCCTGGGTCCCCTGTCTTATTAAAAATAGCTCTCATGTGGTTGTTGATTACATTTTTCCCTTGCATTAATATATAACCTGTTCCTTTTAATCCATAACCTTCTTCTTTTTTCCCCTACTGTTTCCTTTGGGAATTTACATAGCAATTTAGAATCTACTACACACATTGCTATTCGAACACTCACAGAAAACTATTATCTTCCCCCCCGCCCTCTACAAAGCATCTCCAGGGCTCATATTATTGTGAGGCCTCTATTTTCATCCTTGCAACCAATGTTCAGAGCTTACAGAGCTTATCATGTTTATTACATAACAATAAGACATAAGCCAAAACAACTTGCTGCTGGGCTTTTAAACATAGCAACAGCAGAAATCTTTTCTGGGCTTAAGAAAGAGCCACTTCAAATGTCTACTACTTTCAGCAATTTTCTGGTCTATGGAATGAAAAGTCTAAAATTCACAGAAAGCCCTCTGCTCCACCATCGGACTTCATGACGCAAGGGGGCGGGTGGGGAAGAAAGTGGCGCGCTCCCTCGTTGTTGGGATTCACAGGCTGCCTCTCAAAGGAGTATTGCCTGGGTGGCGAATGCTCTTGGAGGAGAAAAGAGAAAGGCATGAAACGGGGACTCGTCAAAGTTGCCACCATGGTAATGTCACTCAGTGGCACAGGGCTTGTTCCTCCCTTTTGTTCTCCTTTTTTTTTTTTTTTTTTTGAGACGGAGTCTCAGGGTCTCGTTCTGTTGCCCAGGCTGGAGTGCAGTGGAGCGATCTCGGCTCACTGCAAGCTCTGCCTCCTGGGTTCACACCATTCTCCTGCCTCAGCCTCCCGAGTAGCTGGGACTACAGGCGCCTGCGACCACGCGTGGCTAATTTTTTGTATTTTTATTAGAGACGGGTTTTCACCATGTTAGCCAGGATGGTCTCGATCTCCGGACCTCATGATCCACCTGCCTCGGCTTCCCAGAGTGGATTACAGGTGTGAGCCACTGCCCCGGGCCCCTTTTGTTCTCTTTTCTAATGGGAGGACCATTAGCAGTTGTATTCAGATGAAGAGCTCATTTAGTTGTAAGCACTAAAAACCCAATCTGGTTTAAGCACAGCAGGTTTCTTGGCTGACATAGTGGATTGAACCAAGGCTGTGCTGTTTCCCTTGACCTCCCCGTTTGGTTTCATTCTCAGGCACCCACTCCCCACACAATGTCCTTTACTTCCCCACCCCCAACCCAAATCTCTGGCCTCGCCCCATGGAAAAAGGGTGCCTCTTTCCTCCATTCCAGCCATGAACCCTGGGCTGACCATTTGAGCTTTGGTCACATGTCCTCCCCTTAAATCAGTGCAGTGGCCAGGGAGATGGAACCCACTGTTTGGCCAGCACAGGGCATGTGTGTCTATTTCTAGAGCAGGAAGATGAGGTCACGAGGACTGAGTGTGTGGGAAGGCTGGGTCCCCAGAGGAAAACCAGGGTGCTGTTACCACTGGATGGTGGAGTGGACACTGGGTGAACTACGGATGGGCTCCAGCAGCAGGACCTATCCCAGTACCAGATAGAGCTGGGAAGACTTGAAGCCCAGAGAGGCCATGGGGAGCAGAGGCTTCTCCCCAGCTCTATGCTTCCACTGAGCCACCCCAGCATCCTACACATTCATCTATGTGTGTGTGTGTACCTCTCACCCAGGTTGCCTGCCTGGAAGTAGAGTCAACGTGGAGGTGCATAGCACAGTGTTTCTCTGCCTCGGGCCCTCTAATTTCCTCTCTTGGACCACAAGGGGTGGGAATTTCTGTGCCCCTGTCCTTGTGTTCCTCTGAGAGTGGACTGCCTTCTCTGCCTTCACAAAAATCTGAGGGCTGTATGAAGACTTCATGTGGGGGGCCTGGCCTGCTGTGGGTGGGAGTCTGCGTGCAGCAGAAAGTGGGAAGCTGGGGTAACCCTGGGTCCCAGGACTTTGGAAACTCACATTTTCCCTAGAGCTGTTGCTCATGGGGTTATTCCGTCTCTACTCATGTCCTGTTGGATCTGCCACACAGCAGGACCTCTCTGTATCCACTTCCTATGGGTTCTTCCCAGAGCATCTTTCAGGGGTGCCATGACCCCTGCTTTCTGGATTGAGGCGGTAGGAAGGGCTCTCTCTTATTTCTAATTGAACACTGGCCTGTGCCAGACTGACCAAATACTCCCTGATCATTCAAAGTGTCTCCTCCATGCCCTTGGGCAGGTTCCATTTCTGCTTAGCCGGAGAGACTTCCCAATTCACCAACAATGAGTTAAACACTCTTTGATGGGGAAGGCAAAAGATTTTCCCTATGTAGGATACATACTTGGAAATTTGGCTCTTAGCAGTTGGGTGTGCTATATGCAAAAGTAAAGTGCCAATTAGTTTTGCTGAATTTTATTAATATTGGGGGTCCGTTATAAAACCACCCATTAGGTCTATAACAGCACAACTTAAGATATATCCTAGTGGGATTATCTATTTGATTCATGATGCTTCAATCATTAATTTTATACTTAACATAGGGAATGTGATTGAATGATTCATTTATGTAGCAGAGTTGTACTTATTAAATATTTACTCAGTGTAAGGTACTGAGCCAAGGAATACAAAGATATCTAACCCTCATTTCTTCTCCTCCAAAAGTTTATAATCTACTAGATGAAGCAAGTGCATAGCACAAAAATAGCTAAATGTGGTTCTGTGTCAGAATCAGTCTGTTTCTTTAGGAAGACAGCTTATTTGAAGTTCACCTAACTTCGAGCTTGAGGAGTTTTTACTGAAACTAAGGTTAGGCTCAGGTGTCTGGTATTAAAAAGGGCCACTCAGAAGCTCCAAATCCCAGGAAAGGTTATAGATACTGGGGAGGGACTATAGAGTTTCAGGGATACTTTTGCTTCAAAATTAAGTAAGAATTTTTTGACTGCTCTGAAAGAAGCTGTGTGAAACCTAGTGGAAAAAAATAACTAAATTATTCTTGATCTTTTGGCATTTAACAGAGCAAAATATAAGTGGAAAGGAAGCAGGAATATCGTATTATTAATGGCACATTAACTATTTGAAGAATGTGTTGGTCCATAGAGTGTGCAGAGAATCTATTAAAGGGAATGTATCATGTGACGTCAGAACAGATGGATGTCACATTGAGTCAGCAATGATGAGGGGACAGGTGTTGGACGTTGACAGGGTCTGCTACAGTCACCAGGGAGAAGCTGTCTCAAAGACTTGAGCCCCAAGTCTAAACTTTCATCACAAGTCACCCTTGGGCCTATCACCTTGGGCCCAAAATAGCTGATGATTCTGTAGTAGCCATGGGAGTTACTGGGGTGGGAACATGTGGGGAAAGTAACTGTGAGAGGTGTGTACTAACTGTGGAGTTAGTCCTAGAAAAAGGGTGTCCAGTATGCCTGACTTTAGCTGGAGAGATTTCTGTAGCTCTGCTTTAATTTTCCAGTATTTGTCATTGAGTTACTCTTGTTGCTTGTACAACTCTGACATGAAGTTCCAGTTCTAAAAAAAAAAAAAAAAGCCATGGAAGAGACAATAAAATGCCCACCTGGATTGTTGCAATAGGGTATTGTTCTTTGCCCTGAGCCTCATGAGTCTTGCCCCAGTAACTCGGTCTTTCTAGGACTGGACTTCTCAGAGACGGGGGTTTGTATGAGTCTGTTCTAATGCTGCTGATAAAGACATATCCGAGACTGGGTAATTTATAAAGAAAAATAGGTTTAATGAACTCACAGTTCCACATGGCTGAGGAGACCTCACAATCAAATGCGAAACGCACATCTTACATGGCGGCAGATAAGAGAATGAGAGCCAAGCAAAAGGGGAAACTCCTTATAAAACCCTCAGATCTCATGAGACTTATTCACCACCGTAACAACAGTATGGGGGAAACTGCCCCCACGATTCAATCGTCTCCCACCAGGTCCCTCCCACAACACGTGGGAATTATGAGAGCTACAATTCAAAATGAGATTCAGGTGGGGACACAGCCAAACCATCTCAGGGTCCTTACCCTCGACCTGGGCCTATGACCAAGCTCCACTCTCGCTGGTAGACTAACCTGATGCTAACTGCAGAACTTCCCGCCTCCCTGGAATCCCGGCTGCTGTGCTTTTAGCTCCATGTCTGCCTCTTCCTGCTGCAGTTAGCTGAGCCATGATGACTGCCTCACAAAGGCTGCCTACAAGGCAAGGCTCAGCGTGAAGGCTTTGCAGAGACTTGACCCACGGAGCGAAACAGTAGGAGACTGAGACAGTCGGGTTCCTGGAGGCAGCCAGCACCAAAATTGTCTGGGAGGGCAGGGTGACTCCAAAAGACCATCTGGGGGAGTTCTCACACGTTCCTGACATCTTCTCTCCATAATTTTGGCACAGGGAATTTCAGCTGGCTGGAGTGGGTGGACAAGGTGGAATAAAAAAAAAAAATGAAGACAGCTTTAGACACCAAAATCACAAAATCTTACTGTGGATTCTATCCATTACTGGACATTTGGCTTGTTTAGGAGAATGCTTGAAACCCACACGCAAATGCAGATTACACTCAGACCAACACATCGCCCTCCAGCGCTTTCCAGTGCTGGATGTGACCCTTCAGAAACCTCCCTGGGGAGGGTCTTTGCCATCTCCTCCCCTCCCCAGAGCACTGTAGGGTAAAGGAGGGCTAAGAGTGAAGCTTGGCAGTAAACTGGCAGTGTGTGCCTCTTCTTACTTAGATCACCAAAACCCCCTCAAAGGATGTGAAAAGCTAGCCCAGGCTAGCCCAGGCTTGCTGAACTCCAGAGATGACTTCTAAGACCGAGGCCACAGGCCAGGCAGGAAAGGTTTCTCTGCTCTCTAGGGAGTAAAGAAGTCATCAAGACCGGGCGCAATGGCTCACACCTGTAACCCAACACATTGGGAGGCCGAGGCGGGCAGATCCCCTGAGCCCGGGAGTTTGAGCTCAGCCTGGGAAACATAGTGGGACACCCATCTCTACAAAAAAATACAAAAATTAGGCCGGCGTGGTGGTGCGTATCTGTAGTCCCAGCTACTCTGGAGGCTGAGGTGGGAGAATTGCTTGAGCCAGGGAGGTGGAGGCTGCAGTGAGCTGCGATTGCTCCACTGAGCCACTGCACTCCAGTCTGGGTGACAAAGCAAGACCTTGTCTCAAAAAACGAAAACAAAACAAAACAAAAAAAAACAAAAAAAAGGAGTGATCAAAACATCTGGTTTTTAAAACTTCAGGGATATGAGGAGACAATGATCTCTAAGGTACACAAGTCCTTGGTTTTTAGAAAGAATCACTAGACTTTTTTTTAAAGCAAACTCTCATAGTTAATAACAATATGTTGTATATTTGAAAATTGCTGAGAGTAGATCTTAAGTGTTCTCACTACAAAAAATAAGTGTGTGAGGTAATGCATATGTTAAATAGCTTGATTTAGCCATTCTACAATGTGTGTGTATATATATATATATATAAACAGCATGTTTTATACCATAAATATATACAATCTTTACTTGCCAATTTAAAAAAGAAAAAGCCAACTCTCAAAAGAGAGGAGTGGTAGAGATGGTGCTAATGCTCTGTCTAGTTCTTTGTTCTTTGTTCTTTTTATCCTGAGCATTTTGGTGGAGGCAGTGTGGCCCAGGAGGAGGATGGGGCCAGAAGGCAGGCTGTGTAGCAGGGATGCTGGCTGGGCCTTTCCTAGCTGTGTGACCTTGGGCAACTTACATAACCTCCTGAGCCATAGTCTCTTTATCTAAAAATGGGCATAATAAGAGAATAAGAATAACTGTTGTGAAAAATGAAATGAAAGAATGCATGTCAGCTGGGCACGGTGGCTCGCGCCTGTAATCCCAGCACTTTGGGAGGCCGAGGCAGGTGGATCACCTAAGGCCAGGAGTTCAAGGCCAGCCTGGCCAACATGGTGAAACCCTGTCTCTACTAAAAATACAAAAATTAGCCAGGCATGGTGGCGCGTACCTGTAATCCCAGCTACTTGGAGGCTGAGGCAGGAGAATTGCTTGAATTCTCGAATTCAGTTCTTGAATTGAATTCTTGAATTGCGGCAGCAGTTGCAGTGAGCCAAGATCGTGCCATTGCACTCCAGCCTAGGTGACAGAGTGAGACTGTCTAAAAAAAAAAAAAAAAAAAAAGAATGCATGTCAGCCCTTAGCTCACTACTTGACTCGTGGTAGAATCTCAGGAAGACAGATGTTTTGTGAAAGGACGAAGGTAGAAGATGGAATAGGATGAAAGCAGGCATCTCCGGAGGGTGTCATGAATGGGCCTCACACCTTTTAAGCTCTGTGAGCCTCTGGCTTTGTCCTGCCCATCCTGGAATCTCCAGCACTAAGCAGGGGCCTGGTGGAGAGTAGGCACTAAGGAAATGCTTGTTAGACTGAACAGAGCCTTGGCTGAGCCCTCATGGAGGAGAGATTTGCAGAAAGGGAAGGAAGACATGTGAGAGAGGAAAGGACAGAGAGACATGAGTGAGGCAGCAGGAGGGGACAGAGGCCACACATTGGGACAAAGATTCCCAGTAATAAACTCTAACTGTGCCCTGTCTTTAAAGCCCCCATAAAATGAAAAGGCTTGCAATGGAATTGTTTCAAAAGTGCTTTGGAAGCCAGATGGGAAGCTTATGTAATTGTTTTTACTTGCGAGCTCAAGTGAAAATAATGAGCCCTTTTCTTGCCTGCAGGGGAAGAAGGTTTTGGTTCAGACATCCTCCACCTTTCTCTGTCCACCATGGCTGGGACAGAGCCCTCCCATGTGCTCTGCAGATGCCCTTCGGAAAAGCTGCCTCTTCTATGCGGTGCTTCTGGGCAGCTGGGGAGCAGACATGGGGACAAGTGCTGGGAGATAGGGCAGGGCGGGGAGAACTGGATGTTCCATCCTCACAATGAAACACACCCCACATCTCCTCCCAGAGGCAAAGAGACATCAAAAGAAGACCAATTTCTGAGGCTGGGAGTAGGATGGTGGGGTGGGGACTAGGGAGAGACTTTTAAGGCTTTTAATCCTTAAAGAGTAGTTATAGATATGCAGTATATGAAAGCTGTTGGCAAACGGTAAAGTGCTGTACAAATACAGTCATCATTCGATATCTGAGGGGGATTGATTCCAGGACCCCCTCACCCCAGGACACCAAAATCCAAGGATGCTTAAGTCCACAATACAAAATGGTGTAGTATTTGCATATAACCTACACACATCCTCCCATATACTTTAAATCATCTCTAGATTACTTTTAAAACCTAATAAAATGTAAGCGCTACACAAATGGTCATTACACTGTATTGATTTTTAAAATTGTATTATTTTTATTGTTGTTGTTGTTTTTTAATGTTTTCAATCTGCAATTGGTTGAGTCCATGGATGAAGAACCAGCAGGTAGGGAAGGCTGACTATATAAAGCTTTATTAGTTATTAGTGTAGGGAGAAGAAAAAATACCAAAACAAGAGGTAGGGCAGGATTCTTCTGCCTGCCTTGCTGCTCACCCCTTGATGGGCAGGCCCATTGCGAGCCTCTCTGGATCTTCATTTTTCACCTGCAAAACAAGGTTAATCTCCCTGATCCTACCCATGGTCAAAAATGATCCCCGGATTTTTCATGCTCCCAAGCCACGTGGCCCAGGTTTTTACTTGACCTGTATTTCACTCTGTCTACTGTGTGATTTTTCTCAATACTTCAGCTAATTGTTTACACAACTCCCGACTCAGCAGATTATAAGCTCCATGAAGGCAGGGACTGATGGGGAACATAGTCAGTAATTTTTCATTTTCAGTCATTTACTTAAATATTTATTGAGGTCACTAGGCACTGTGTTAAACTCCAGAAATATAGCAGCGAGCAACTCAGACAAAATCTCGGCTCTCTCACTTTGCTTTCTGGTGGGGAAGATAGATAGTAATGATAAAACATAACATAAACAAGAAAAGTAAAAGACAGCAGGGCTCCTGTGTTGTATACCTGTAGGGGGCACTATTTGCACGAATGTAATATTAATGGCTGTCTCTAATGTGCAAAGGCAGCGGCTCTGGGGATGCTATATCCCCAGGGTCTGGCCCAATGTTTAATATGCGGTAAGCATTCTGTAAATATTTATTCGAGAATAAGTGAATGAAAAAATGAGTGGTCTTAGTGTGGTAAAGTCTTTTAATATCCAACTATATCCATGTTTCTCTCTTTTGGCATACACCTGCTGGCTCCTTGGAGTTAGTAAAGCCATGTGACTGATTCTGCCTAGTGAGATGTAAGCAGAAGTGTTGGAATTTACTTCTGGATGAGCGCCTGACCACCTCCAGCTGTTTCTTCCCCTGGTGCAATGACTAGGGCAGCTGCAAAACAGTGGATTCTCCATCGCCCTGAGCCCCTGGGTGATTTTGTGGAGCAGAGCAGACCCTCATTGGATATGAAGCATTTGCAAGATGAGCCTTTGTTATGTTAAGCCCCCAAGACTGTGGGGTTGTTACCATGGCATAGCCCAACCCATTCTGACTGATGGTCTCACTCTCCTGTAAGCTCTTTGAGGGTGGGGCCATGGGGCTCAGCATAGGAGCAATCTGTAAATGTTCAAAAAGAATTGATAGAAGAAAGAGTAATTCACATTGATTAATAAATATTATCAGTCTCTTTTCCCTCTGCTTGAATTCCTCAGCTCTTAGGAAACAGGATGGCTAGATTGTTCATTTCCAATGGGTGAGTTTCCTTTTACCCATAAAGCCCTCTCTGTGGCAGGTGAGGCAATGCTGCCCTTTTCCACACACGAAAAAGACACTAGTTTCTTTCCATGTGACTCAAACAATCTGGAGGAAGGACATAGGAAAACCCCCAGAGTTGGAGCAAATGGGATCTTTGCCTACTCAAGCCTCTTCAGTGTGGCTTGCACGAAACAGAGAGATATTTGCAGCTGTGCTGTGAGTCCAGACAAGTACGGACAAAAATTCTCCATTCCCCACAGGGTGGCCAATACACTACTATAGATCTCTTTCCTTAGACCAGGGGTCCTCAGACCCTGGCATGCATCTGAGTCCCCTGGAGGGCTCATTCAAACAGATTGTCAGTGCCCATCCCAGAATCTGTGATGTAATTTGTTTGCAGTGGGGACTGGGAATGTGCATTTCTAATAAACTCCCTGATGAAGCTGATGCTACTAATCCAGGGACTGTATTTTGAGAACCCATTGCCTACGACTGATGTTCTCTCTGTCTTTCAAAGTCAAGAGTAAATGCAACACCTGTGAGACTAGCGCTATAACCTGTTATTAGTCATTAACAACATGGGATCAACTAATTTTTTTCAGATTACCCAGATAAGAAGGGGAGACAAGATGGAGGAAAGAAAAGTTTCAGGAAGGGGTGGGCCTGGGAAATAATACAGTTTTGAGGACTGCTGCCCAGAGGAGGGACGGACGATATCTTAAAAGAAGGTCCTGGGGTTGAGAGCCAGAAGGAACCTGGGGCCAATATGGGTGCAGAGGTGGCCATGGAAGACAAGTTTGAGGGCTTATCCTTGCATAGTGAAAAGAGGGCCTGGACTTGGAGTCCAAAAGCCTGCAGGCCTCTCCTATGAGACCTTGTAGCTGCTGGCAGCAGCCAAGGTGAGCCACTTTGTTAAGTTGTTAAGCAGACTTAACAGCTCTTGTGGGGAGAGCCTGCCAGGGTTAACTCAGCCTCGAGCCTTAACCTCTTTTGCATGAGGAGGTAGGTAAGCCCTTCCCAGGGCCCCATGCCCAGTGCACTGTCTGTACCGAGCCTGTGTTCCAGCATCTTCCTGCTGGCTTGTTATCGGTGGTCCCCAGCAGAACAGAGTTGTGCTGTGCCAAGGGTTAGCGTAGGTGGCCGTGACTCACTCAGCCTCATGGGGAAGCAGATGCTGCCACTGTAACCAGCGCTGCCAGGGAAACAGGCTAAATAAATCCCAGATCCTTGTAGAGGGCAGAGAACAAGCTGCCTACAGCCAGTGAGCCAGCAGCTCTGGTTCTGTTCTAGTTCAGCCACTGCAACAGCCTGTGCCCAGCTCTCAGCTTCGGGGCTAACTGGGGACTGGGATTGAGAACAGAAACAACAGAGCCTTGTGCAGAGGCTGGAGCATGTGACAAGAGGTGATGTATTAGTCCATTTTCATGCTGCTGATAAGACATCCTCGAGACTGGGTAATTTATAAAGAAAAAGAGGTTTAATGGACTCCCAGTTCCACATGGCTGGGGAGGCCTCATAATCATGGCAGAAGGCAAGGGAAGAACAAAGGCATGTCTTACATGGTGGCAGGCAAAGTGAGAATGAGAACCAAGTGAAAGGGGATTCCCCTTATAAAACCATCAGATCTCGTGAGACTTATTCACTACCAAGAAAACAGTATGGGGAAAACCACACCCATGATTCATTTATCTCCCACTGGGTCCCTCCTACAGAATGTGGGAATTATGGGAGCTAAAGATGAGATTTGGGTGGGGACACAGCCAAACCATATCAAGTGATCAGAAGGCTGTGTCTGATGATGGGTGCCCATGCACAGCTGCAGGACCCCAAGCTAAGCCTTAGGCACTAGGCTGACGAGTTCACATAGCTCCCTCTCTGAAAATCTGTGTGATATTTGTGCTTACTGTTGGGTTGGGGAGAAGAGATGAGAAACTCAACTCTTTTAAGACAGGGTCTCACTCTGTCACCTAGGCTGGAGTGCATTGGTGCGATCTTGACTCACTGCAACCTCTGCTTCCTTGCTTCAAGCTATTCTCATGCCTCAGCTTCCTAAGTAGCTGGGACTATAGGCACGGGACACCACATTTGGCTAATTTTTGCATTTTTTGGTAGAGATGGGATTTCACCATGTTGGCCAGGCTGGTCTTGAACTCCTGATCTCAAGTGATTCACCCACCTTGGCTTCCCAAAGTGCTAGGATTACAGACTTGAGCCACCGTGCCTGGCCAAGAAACTCACTCTTGATTCTCTTCTCTCTCCTATTTGGAAAGGAGCAGCTCCCGCACTAGACAATGTGAAGCTGCCCTCTATTCCAACTGGCCAGAAATCGACTCCCTGAGAAGTGTCTGTTTTGTCATAAACCAAGAAGAGGAAACTGAGTTCAGAAGGTGCAATGACCTAGCCAAAGCCCCACAGAGGCTTTTAGAGGCAGCGTCAGGCTGGGCTCCTGGTATCCTGGACACAGAGCCTCATCATTTCCCACTGGACACTGCACCCCATGGCAACAATCGTATGGACCTTAGGGAATTTGCTTTACCATGAATATCTGCTCTTACAGGCAGTGGGTGGTGCCATTAGTAACATACACTGCTTTTTCCATGAGCAACAGGGAGTCTGTAGCCAACTTTCTCCAACTTCATCAACTCCTAATCCAGGCTAATGAGTCCCTGGCTCTACCAGTCAGATAGTAGAAATCCCAAGAGTTTTTAGGTTTGCCTAACAGCCTATCATTGTAGGGTCAGGAACAGAGCCAGAGGTGGGCCTCTTGGGTTTTCAAACCAGCCCTCCCGAGGTAGTGAATGTCCAAACTCATCAGTCCCACCTGATGATTCTCAGGTAATTTCCCCAGAAGTCCCCACTCCCTATTCCCAGATGAGGCTCACAATATGGCCCAGTGGTATTAGCACATTTTTATGGCCCTAGGTTTCCCTGAGGTAGGAGGCAAGACTTGACTCTGGAGGCTCGGCTCAGACACTGGACCAGATTGAGGACTAGCTAAAACAGGGAGGAGGCAAAATCACCTCTCCATAAGACACATCCACGAGCATGGCATGTCAGTTTACCATTGCCATGGCTACACCGGGAAGTTACCGCCCCTTCCATGGCAATGACCTGACAACCCATAAGTTACCACTCTTTTTCTAGAAATTTCTGCATAATCTTCCCCTTAATTTGCATATAATTAAAAGTGGGTATACACATGACTGTAGAACTGCCTCTGAGCTGCCACTCTGGGTGCACTGCCCTGCCTAGGGGTAGCCCTGCTCTCCTGCTGCTGCACACTGCTGCTTCAATCAAAGTTGCTGTCTAACAGCACTGGCTCACCCTAGAATTCTTTCCTGGATGAAACCAAGAATCCTCCTGGGTTAAGCCCCAACTTAGGGGCTCATCTACCCTGCATTATCCCCAGGCCCCCAGCAGCCACCTCAAGCCTTCCTTGCTTCTCAAGCCCCACAGAGGGGGCTGTGAGGGGCCTTCTCTCTCTACCTTCCTCTTAGATTTCACAGGAGGAATAAGGGCCACTGGATGGGCCTCACTGTCCTTCCTGACCTTGCCCTCCTGTCTCCTGTTTAAGGAAAACCCCTTTTCCTGCATCCTGATCCCTTCCCTCCCTGCCATGTCTTTGCTCCATAAATTATCTCCCGTCTCCTAACTATTCAACATCTACCTTTCTACAAGTTCCTCCTCCTCAGCCTGTAAACATGTTTATGTCTCTCCCACATAAAAGAAAAAAACCAGCTACATCAAATGCACGTTCCTCCCTGGTGACTCTACTTCTCTACCGGAAACACCTCTTATCAGAGTAACCTGCACTTTTTCCCTCCCCTTTCTTACCTCTCAGTGGGTCCCAGTCTCTTTCTGTAACTTGCTGTGTAAGCTTGGGCAAGTGACTTAACCTCTCTGAGCCTCTCAGTGTATTCATCCATAAAATGAAAATAATCACACTTTCTTTGTAGAGTTGTGAAAATTTAATGAAATTCCACACACGAAACTCCCAACACAGTGCGTGGCACATGGTGGGTGTTGAGTAAATGGAGCAGCTGCTTTAGTTATTTCGATCCAATGCTGTCTGAATTTTGCCCTGTTGCTCTCTTGAAATTGTTCCTGCAAGGTCACCAACAGCTTTTTTTTTTTTTTTTTTTTTTTTGAGACAGAGTCTCGCTCTGTCACCAGACTGGAGTGCAGTAGCGCAATCTCAGCCTGCTGCAAGCTCCGCCTCCCAGGTTCAAGTGATTCTCCTGCCTCAGCCTCCTGAGTAGCTGGGACTACAGCTGCATGCCAGCACGCCCGGCTAATTTTTTTTTTTTTTTTTTTTTTTTGTATTTTTAGTAGAGATGGGGTTTCACCATGTTGGCCAGGATGGTCTCAATCTCCTGACCTCGTGATCTGCCCACCTCAGCCTCTCAAAGTGCTGGGATTACAGGTGTGAGCCACTGCGCCCGGCCAAGAGCCTTCTAATGACCTGTTACACGGTATCCCCCTCAGTGCCCATCCTGCTTGGCCTCCCTTCAGCATTGTGGACTTTACCCTCAGTCTAGAGTTTTCCTTTCCCCACCTCTTGTCTGCCCCTTCTCCATCGCTTTCCCTCACTCTTCCTCCAGCCATCCCTGCAATATGTGCCCAGGTCTCTGTTCTTGTGGTTGTTATTGCACATTCTCCTGGGCTTTCTCATCCATGTCCAGGAACTACATGAGTCTTCCAGATTAATCTTCATAAAGCATGAAGAGCCCTGAGTTGTCATTCCCTTTTTCAACAGTCATCAGTGGTTCCCTGTCTCCCTCAGCAGAAACCCTCTGTCCCCAGCACTGGCTCACCGTGATCTCCAGTGCTGGATCCTGGGATATGCTAGGTTTGGCTCTTGAACATCTACTGCACCCCTCATCCTTTAATCCACCTGCAGTGGATGCAGGGAGGGACCCCCTAGATCCCTCTGCAGCAGTTATTCCCTCCGTTGCTGGGCGTGCTGCTGGCAGACCACCCTCTTTGGGAATTGTCTCAGCTATCAGCCCTCTTTGGGAATTGTCTCAGCTGAAGGGATTCACTTTGTCCAACATCACACCCTTTCCCAGAGCAGCCTGCATTCCGTGGCATCAGTGTGGGAATGTAAATTCTTGAGCCCCGTGCCCTAACTCAGGAAATCTCTGAGGAGTTGCAACTCCAAAGCTCCTCAGAGGTCAGCTGAGGCCTTGGGGGAGACTGCATTCCAGCCCAACTTCTCCTGCCCAATCCTGCCCCTTTCCCTTCTCTTCCCCTCTCCTTTGCTCCCCTTCCCCAGATGTTATCCCTGGAGCACTCAACAGACTCCCTGCACATTCATCTCCATCACAGTCCACTTCTCAAGGACACAGCCCAGGACACTACCCACATCACCCTATTTGCCTCACTTGAGGAATCCCCCTGCTGCATTCTTTCTTTCCTCGATTTCTTGGTTCACACCATCCCCTCCAATTATCCTGTCCTTTCCTCCTTCCTCTACCTGTCCAAATGCTCCTTGTTCTTCAAGGCTCAGCTCAAATGGCACCTTCCCCATAACGTTTTTATTTGATGTTCTCTGGTTTACCTCTCTCCACCCCTAAGGTAGAAGACACCACTCCCTTCTTTTTGCCTGGGATCTGAAATTGCCCCAGAACCAATTTGTGATGGTTATTTTATTTTATTTTTGAGGCAGAGTCTTGCTCTGTCACCAAGGCTGGAGTATAGTGACTTGACCTCAGCTCACTGCAACCTCCACCACCCGGCGCAAGCAATCCTCCTACCTCAGCGCCCCCAAACAGCTAGGACTACAGGCATGTGCCACCACACCTGGCTAATTTTTTGTGTTTTTGGTAGAGACGAAGTTTCACCATGTTACCCAGGCTGGTCAAACTCCTGAGCTCAAGATATCCACCCATCTCAGCCACCCAAAGTGCTGGGATTACAGGTGTGAGCCACTGAACCTGGCCTGTGATGGTTAATTTTAATGTGTCAACTTGGCTGACCCATGGAGTGCCCAGATATTTGGGCAAATATTATTCTGGATGTTTCTGGGTGAGAAGAACACTTAAACCAGTAGACTGAATAAAGCAGATTGCTCTCCCTAATGTGTGAGGGCCTCAGTCAATCGGCCAAAGGCCTGAACAGAACAGAAAGGGTGACCTCTCAAGTAAGAATTCTTCCTGCCTGACAACCTTGGAACTGGGACATTAGCTTTATTCCTTGCTTTTGGACTTGAACTGAAATATTGGCTCTTCCTGAGTCTCAGGCCTGCTGGCCTCCAAACTGGAACTGTATCACCTTTTCTCCTGGTTTTCAGGCCTTTGGACTTGGACTGGAACTAAACCATGAGCTCTCCTGGGTCTCAGCTTGTCGACTCACCCAGCAGATCTTGGGACTTGCCAGCTTCTGTAACTGTGTGAGCCAGTTCCTTATAATAAATATCTTCCTCTATATATATACATCCTGTTGGTTATGTTTCTCTGGAGAGCCCTAACAAATACTATGGGAATAATGGATTTGGTGTGAAAATTAAGTGTTTTCATGCCTGTAGAAGCACTCTGAACAGTCCCTATACATAGTTATCCCAGCACAATGAATGTTAGCTATTATTATTATGTGTGTCTTATTATTCTAGGCCTAGGATAATGTTTTAATAATTTTTATCTGACATATCAAGCCCAGAACGAATATTTGCTGATGGAACCCAATTATCTCCTGGCTTAAATGCTCCCACCCATGTATTACTATGATTTCAGCTCTCACTGCATCCCCAGCTGTTTCCAGGGTCTCTCTCTCTCTCTCTTTTTTAGAGATAGAATCTTGCTCTGTTATCTAGGCTGGAGTATAGTGGTGCAATCACAGCTCAATGCAGTCTTGAACTCCTGGCCTCAAGAGATCCTCCTACCTCATCCTCCAGAGTAGCTGAGACTACAGTTGTGTCCGGCCACCACTCCCAAGCTAATTTTTATGTTTCTTTTGTAGGGATACGGTCTCACTATGTTGCCTAGGCTGTTCTTGAACTGCCAGCTTCAAGTGATCCTCCTGCCTCAGCCTCCTGAAGTGCTGGGGTTACAAATGTGAGCCACCCGTGCCCGGCCATTTCCAGGGGTGTCTAAGGAGATGCCTCCCATGTGCCTGTCTGTCAGTTGCACTCGTCATGATGCCTAGCATCTCAGCTCTTCCTTTTTGTCCTAGCCCTTCCTTCTCATCCTTGCTGGTGTCCACCATGGGCACATCAACATCTGTCTTATGTTCCCCACAAGTCCAGTTGTCAGGGCACCAGAGAGGAGGTGGCTTCCAAGCAGAGGGGTAGGGGAGAGTCTGCTCTGAGCCACTCACCTTCTCTTGAGCCCCAAAGAAGCTATACTTGTGCTCAAAGTTTCTTGAATAGCCTCCTTCAGCTTCAACCCTTGCCCTCCCTCCCTACCTCCCACCTCCAAATTGGACTCTAAATGAGTTCACAGGACCAACCAAAAAAAGAGATGTCTGGTCTCCTCTTCATCTCCTCTGGCCTTTTCTCTACCAAAAATCTTGTATCTTCCTGAGGCTAAAGAAGAAGAACTTCCAGGAATGGAGACAGGAGAGCAGATACCGACGGGAGTGGGTAGCGGGGAGAAGAGCAGGGGATTCGACCATGCAGGGGCAGCAGCAGCTGCTGCACAAAAGTCCCCAGACACACTTAGTATATTCTTATGGGATGCAGCAGAATCCCACCAAAAGATGAGTGAGGGTGAGACAGAGTAGGGACGGGACTTGGCCAACCCCCACTAAAGTATTTTTCCACACATGCCCGCTGACCACCAGGTCTTGTTGCACCACCCCCACTGGCACTATACCCGCTGACCAGAGCTTGCAAAGTGTCTGAGGAAACTAAGATAAGCAATATTCCACCATAAATCTTACTCAAGGGAGTTAAGTCAATCACCCACATGTGCATAGGCCAGGAGAATGACTGATTCTAATCCCTAGCCTCATTGTAATTCTAAAATCTCTGCCCAGGAAGGGATTTTCATCCACCACTTTCTGATCAAGTGATGCATGTGTTAGCATGATTCCTTACTGCATCTGTGCATCTTGCACTCCACCTGGCACATGGAATGATGCTCACCCACCTCGCGAATTATGCATGTCACCACCCTTAAGACACCGTAATGCACTCCCCTTGGGGAGCCAGCTGGACAACTCTTCCTCCTGCGCAGTCTCCCTTATGTCCAATCTCTCTGGCCTTAGGTCTTAATAAAGCCTTGTCTGGAAAACTTGCTTGACCTCATGTTAATTTTTATTGCATGGGAGCCTAAGACCCTGTGTTCGGTAACTAGGGTAGAGCCATCAGGGACTGAAAGTGGAAGCTCTGATTCTTAGCCTCGGAGCTGATGGGTCTTTGAAAGATGTGGAAGGAAATGTTTCCTTTGACCAGAGTCCACAGCTAAGAATCACCAGGTAGGCAGAACTGACTCATCTCCTAGGGGAGGTAGAGAGGAGGCTCCACTTACACAGACTTTGCAGGGTCAGATTTCATGGTTGAAGGCAGTAGTCCTCTCTGCCCAGGCGCTTGCAGCTTTGTGAGTGGCCAGTCTGTCCATCATCCTCTTCCCTTTGGAGCACTGGGCACGGCCAGAGCCTCTCACATTGTGAGACGTCATTCCCATTGGAGTCTGCCCACTGGGAAGACACAGAAGCTCTTGACTCAAGGTGCTGCTGGAGATGGCAAGGCCATTCGTGATGCCAGAGCCCAGGTTGTCAGTTTGCTTTCCCCTAGATTTCAGTACCCATCTCCTGTCCCTGGGCCTGAACAAGCTTCTGGAAAATGTACAGAAAGGCCAGCATACTTGCAGCCTCACACAGATCTCCCCAAAGCCCTCTACATACACCAAAATGTAGGCTCCCACTTCATGGTCCAGAAGGCAGTCCCTCTCAAGCAAGACTACTTGTCAGATGATCAATCTCTCTGGTTGGAGTAGTTTTCAGAACAGAAGGCTCTCTGCTTGATTAGGAAGTCTGTAGAATGGACTTTGGTTAGTAGGAATGTTGTATTAGGCCGTTCTTATATTGCTATAAAGAAATATCTGAGACTGGGGAATTTATAAAGAAAATAAACTTAATTCACTCACAGGTCTGCAGGCTGTACAAGAAGCATGGTGCTGGCATCTGCTCAGCTTCTAGTAAGGCCTCAGGAAGCTTACAATCATGGCAGAAGGCAAAGGGGGAGCAGGCATGTCACATGGCGAAAGCAGGAGCACACGTGAGTGGGGTGGGAGGTGCCACACACTTTTAAATAATCAGATCTAGTAAGAGCTCACTCACTCTGGTGAAGACAGCACCAAGCCACAGGGATTCGTCCCCATGGGCCAAACACCCCCCACCTGGCCCCACCTCCAGCAATAGTGATTACATTTTAACATGAGATTTGGGTGGAGACAAATATCCAAACTGTGTCAAATGTCTTCCTGATTTTGATCTGAAATCTGCTTCCTTGTGATAATTGAAATGAGTGAGTGGGCAAAAGTCTCAATCAATCAAGTTTACTAAGCCAGATTTGGCGTGTGTCTGGGAAAAACATGAGCTGCACACACATCTATGGTTATTTTTCTGAAGAGGTTTTCAGGAGGTTTAGTATTTATACATTTCCTTCAAGGGGGTAGGCATGCAGGAAGACAGCCAGGTTGGTGGTAAAGGGAATGGTTACATTCTTGTGAGCCTTTAGTTAATGCCCAGAAAATCTACATTTTACATAAGATAAGGGGAATGCTTCCAGAGAAAAAAATGAGTAAAAGAAGAATCAATCATACAGACATCTCTGGGTAGGGGAGGAATGACTGCTCCCTTGGTTCTGCACCTGGGAATGTATGCTTGTAATTGACATTATCAGTCTGGAATGAGGAAGACTTTCATTTTAGGAGCTAGACTTAGATTGTAGACCTAAAGTTACATTTGGCATGTCCTTGTTTATGGGAGGCCAGCAAAAAAAAAAAATAATTTACTTATGAATGATCTGTGGGACTGGTCCTTTGTAGATGCCTGAGGCCTTACCCTTCTGTGGGGATCTGGCTAATACAAGATGCTAGTAAGAGCTACTTGGAAGGGGGTTCTGCCTGCTTAACCTCTTTTTGCACAAGGAGCATGGGAGTCCTGAGATCTTTTAATTTTCCTTTAGACTTGTAACTTCTACCCACCTCGTTCTGCTCTCTGGTCCTCAGAAGAAAATATTTAATCCATTCTCTAATTGGTCCTATGGGAGGTAAGGATGGAATTGTTTAAAGTGGATGTCTGGGGAGGCTAAAGGACTTGTGAAACAAGCTACAACTGGAATTGGGGTTAGAACCCAAGCATCTTAATTTCCCAGGTCAGTTCTCTTTCCATCATTCTGTATTTCATAATCCTTGAACATTGTTGTTGAATACTTACTGTGTGTGCCTGGAATACTGGGTGGGTGTTGAAGTCATAGGAGACCATGACCCTCTCTGCAGAGAGTTACCCGTTCAGCTCAGGGGATGTTCCTTGTGGAATAAACACACGCACACACACACACACACAAACATACACACACACACTCTCTCTCTCTCTCTCACATATGCACACACACACACACACACACACACACACACACGATTCAAAGCACTTGAATCCTGGCCTCATCTTCACCCAGGAAGGTCAGCCTGGAAAACCTGGCTTCATCCTTGCTTTCAGCTGCTCCCTCCAGCACAAGCCGACAGACAGGGAGGAAGGGAAACCCAAGAAGGGAAAAGCCTGAACTCGAAAGCAAGAAGAAAGGCCGGAAGAAGAGTTTGAAAATGACAGCCGCCAACCTTGGCTTGGAAAGAAGGTCCAGAGCCCACGGAAATGTGCGGGGGAGGGAGCGGGTGGAGCCTGTCATGCTCACTAAGTGCCAAAGACAGTGGGGAGGTAGGGGAGCTGGGCCTGAGCTCCAGAACTGCAAACTGGAAATGCCAGGGCCACACTCAAGCAAGGCAGGCCCCAGTCATTTCGAAGGACCTGGACTTCCGGGCCAGACTTCACCACTACCAGAGATATGCTTTCATCTTTCTTAGAGGGAAGGTGTTCTGATTCCAGTGTCCTGCTGAGTCCAGCACCAACAGTAGTGCTTGGTAATCCAGCTGCATTCCCCACACCCACCCCCCTCCGCCACCCAGGATGGTAGTACTTACACGGCTGAGTCATTTAGGCACAGAGAGACCCAAGCCCTACTCTCTGGAGCTTGTGGATGCAAACGCTGACATCCTCCCAGATGCTCAGAAGTAGAACAAGTAGGGACTTAGTGGTCCAAACAGCATTTATAGCCCAGCCTACCTTCTTTCACGGGGAGGGAGCTGGGAAAGGGAGCTGTGGCCTCTCCAAAGGCTGCACTTGGCTCTAGATGTCTGACTGTCAAGGAGCTGAAGGGCTTGTGTCAGAATCCAGGGCTCCCAGTGTGGATCTGGAGAAAGTCAGCTCCAAAGGGGAGGAAGCAATATTCCTAAGTAACAATTCTTAATAAGGATTCCCAAACAGATGAGACATGGAAGACAGATACGGCTCTAGTTCTGTCTCTGCCATGAACAGCTGTATGGCCTTGGGAAGTCACTACACCTCTCTGAACTTTGGTTATGTCAGCTCTCACATGAGACATGACCTGCTCCACCTCCTTTGAAGGTGGTTGGGATCTGACATATATGAAAGTGGTTTGAAAAAGTTTAAATGGAAGGATGTTTTCTTATTCCGAATGAATGTTCTAGAAGGGTACCAGGCAAGGTCTTGTAATAAGGAATATTTTCTATTTTCTGGAGAATGTGCTTGTTTAAATATAGCTGTGTGGAAGCAGGCTCTGGAACACAGGACCTTGGCCTCCCACTGTGTCTGTCTCTTGGTGGGACGAACGAAGCTTGTGAAATACAGCTGGGGCTTTTTAGGGGGAGTCTGACCACTCCAAGGAACCTGCTGGAGTCGCAGCAGAGATTCTAGGATGCCGTGCAAATACCAGTGGAGCTCCTACGCTGATGGGTGCTTAGTGTCAGGGTGTTAAAAGGCAAAGACCCTGTCTGGGAAGATCTTGGAGTGCAATGGATGAGGCAGAGGGTCTCAGAAAGCAACACGTGGTAAGAGCCAAAGCAGAGGTTTATGCCAATTGCTAAGTGTGTACGGAGGAGATTAATCAACTCTAGAGAAACCAGGGAAGGCTTCAAAGAAGAGGAGCCAAGTGGCCTATACAGATGCCAATGGTGGTCACAGACTCATCTGAGCCAAAGCCAGGGCAGAGAATTCCTATTTGAGATCATGGGAAGAAGTTGGGTCTAGGAAGCTGTGAGTCAAAAGAAGCCACAGGAGGAAAGTGCTGCAGAGGCACAAGCAGATCACCAGCCAGGGGAACAGGGGCTAGAGATTGCAGTCAGCATCCCTGAGTCTAGAGCTTGGACCACGTGAGAGTGGAGCCCACCTACAAACAGCTCGGGAACATCCAAAGCTTCTAGGTTGACCCATGGATCTATGGCCTGCATTTTTTCCTCAGTTTCACTGGCTACCTGGTGTAGGGCACATGGAATGATCCGTCTGACTTAAAGGACCAGGTTCAGCATAGACAGTGAATAGGACTTCCAAAGATGGAGATGGGAGATGATGGGTGGGAAGGTAGGGGCTGAAATGCCAGTGAAGGCCCCTGTGTGATGACAGGCCCAGCGTGGGATGATAGAGGCCACTGTCAGAATCAGGGAAGGCTGCAAAATCTGATGTGATTGTATTTGGTGAGGGTGAGGGTTAAAATGAAACGCAAGGATGGAAAGTCAGGGAAGGCCAGCGCTTAATGCACACCCAGAAATCTGGACTTTATTCTGCAGGCAGTGGGGAGCCGTTGGCTGGTTTTGAGAATATCTCATATGGCTGATTATTCTGGCAACTATGTGGGGAAATTCAGGTGAAAAAGACCTCTTGGCAAGAAGAAATAGAGACCTTAACAAGAGCAGGAGTAGTAGAGAAAAAAAGACAGATTTCAAAGAAATTCTGGAGGCAGAATCAATAATACCTAGTGACAGGCTGAAAATGGGAACTAGGCATGAAGAAAAAGCCCAAGGAGATTTTTAAATTGCAAAAGCTCGTGTTGAGGAGATATAAACAGAAAATACAGGACTCAAAATTGGAAATATGAAAAGCAGAGGATGTTTACGAGAAAAAATGATGAATTCAGTTGTAAATATGTTGAATATGTTGAAATTGAGGTATGTGTCAGGTCACCTGTGTGCCAGCATCCATTAGATATTTGGAAACACAGTTCTCCAGCAAAAGAGGGAGGTAGATTGGAGATGAACAACAAAGTCATGGAAATAACTGATATTTAAAAGGAGAGGGTGTAAAATAAAAGGAGAAAATGGCTTGAAAAGAAAACCACGAGACATGCACAAGCATAAGTTCTCAGGAAGAAAAGAAAAATCAAGGGAGGAGGCAAAGAAGTTGTGGCTGACAAAGGAGAAAGGAAAAACTGAGTGCTCTATTCCTGATACTGAGGGAGGCACTGCAGAAACAGGGTCAAGGCATTAGTCAGGTCTCTTTGATTGTAAGGGAGTGAAAATCAACTCCAATAATGTCAATGTCAAGTGGGTTTATTGGATTGAAATTCAACCAGTGTGGAATAGTGATATTGGCTGAAGTTGCACTTGTTGTTTTGCAGCCTTCCAGTGTTGATGTCCCCCTCTCAAAAGCATGCAGTTTTCCTTTTGAGGCATTTACTCTTCCCTGAGAGATGCAGTCTGGTGGGGCCCATCCCTAACTAAGGATCAGGCTTGTGCCTCCAGCTGGGCCAATCTGCAGGGTCTCTAGAACTTGAATCTTGAACAGAATGAAATGACAAAGACAGAAGGGTAGCGTCCTGCCTCTCAGGATTCTGTCTGCGTAAACTGTTCCACTTGTGATTATTCTTATCTATCTTGTGTCTTAGGCCTTACAGTGGCCTGGATTCCCACCTGTTCCCAAGCTTGGCTCTTCAGACTTCCATCATTTCTCTGAAAATCTGATATCCTTCAAATAAATTCTCTTTGGCTGGAAATAACAAGGCTGCATGCAACCAAGAAATGCTGACTGATAGACCAGCCTTAGGGACATACTTCCACCTGACTTCCTCAGCCATTAGGACCTGGCCTCGGCAGCCTGAAGACCAGAGGAGAAAAATTCAGGGTCGAGCAATTGTGTGCTGTGGGGGTCTGTCCTGCAGACCCTGACTCAATGACAGATGAATAATGTACACTGACACAGATATTATACTTGTCAGTCCGGCTGAGAGTCCTAGCCACTTACAGACTCTAAGGAGACTGCTGTCAGCTGTGGCTCCTGACTTGCTGGCCCTCCTGGCATTTATTCAGCACACAATAGATGACAAACATCTCAAGTTTGTCATTAGAGGGTAATCAACCTGGTTGCCTTCTCCCCGAGGGTGCCATCCTGCCTGCAAATGATCAGAGGTTAGTTTTAGAACCACATGAATAAACAAGCTATTTAGATAGACTCCTCTACATTCCTATGTTAATTACACTTGCTATAGCTTAAAGAGGATTAGGCTGCATTCAGCCAAACTCTCTGAAGCTATGCAAAAACTTTCTGGCCTTCCAAGAAACTTTTGTGTTTTATTTTATAATTTTCTCCACCATCCTGACTGAACCCCTACAGTGTACATTGCTTGACAGTCACTGAGGCCTGGGATCATGTAAAAGGACAGTAGCCCTTACTCCTTAATTTGACAAAGTGGAGGAAGGAGCCATTCCCCTAAAGATGAGTAGATAAAACTGTACCTGTGAAGCCGGGACATCTCACCAAGATGCAGATTGATTCCGTGGGGCTGGGGCTGATCCCTTGTTGAGGCTGATGCTGCTGGTGCCTGGTCCTCATTTCAGTAGCAAAGCCCTTGGGGGCATAAATAGGGAGATTGTGTAGGCTGAAGAGGGGGGCATTTAGGCAGTTTAGAACATCTTCGGTAATCAAACCAGCTGTTTCAGTAGCATTACTGGGGTGAACGCCCAGTGACAGTGAGCTGAGGGAGTTGGAGGGAGGGAAGGCAGATGATGAGCGGTGGAGCACCTGGGAGCACAGAAACACCTGCCCTCCTTGGGGTGCCACAAGGATGTGTTTCTCAGGGGAGTTCTGGATAAATACATGCCAGTGTTTGCAGGAGGAGGACAGGTGCGTGGAAGCCTGTCCTATTCGCACCTGCCCAGTGTTGCCTTCTGCTCCTCCCAGCACTCACCATGCCGAGCCTCAAGGGCTTCAGGTGGTGCGGCCCCTCAACTTACCCTCTCCTTTGCCCTTTGGGTGCTCTTGGCCTCTTAGGGGCTTTCCACACTTTTCTCCCCTCTCTTTCTCCATCCTGTGCAATGTTTTCTCATCTTTCCTGTCACCTCTGAGAACTGTTTGAGGTAAAATAGAAGACTGGGGCCGGGCATGGTGGCTCACACCTGTAATCCCAGCACTTTGGGAGGCCAAGGCAGGTGGATCACTTGAGGTCAGGAGTTCAAGACCAGCCTGGCCAACATGGTGAAACCCTGTCTCTACTAAAAATACAAAAATTAGCTGGGTGTGGTGGTACGTGCTTGTAATCCCAGTCACTTGGGAGGCTGAAGTGGGAGGATCACTTGAACCCGGGAGGCAGAGGTTGCAGTGGGCCAAGATCGTGCCACTGCACTCCAGCTGGAGGGGACAGAGTGAGACTCCATCTCAAAAAAGAAAAAAAGATAAAAAGAAGATGGGACATGAGTCGGATTATGTCATTTCCCTGCTCAAAATCCTTCAATGGCTCTCATGTTACCCCAGTAAAAGCCCAAATCCTCCCAGTGGCTCCCAGGACCTTCCGTGATCTGGCCACCTACTCCTCTCAGTCCTCCTCTTCCCATCCTCCACCTCACTCTCAACACTGGGGCTGCAGAAGATTCCTCGCTTTTCCTCAAACACACTACACAGGCTCCCAACTTTGGTTGCTTACACTTCAGTACCTAGTTGGTTCCATCTCTTTCTTCACATCTTTGCATGAAAGTCACCCTCTCCACATAATCTTGACCATGCATGTTCGCAGCAGCACTGTTCACAAGGGCCAAAAGGTGGAAGCAACTCAAGTGTCCATCAACAGGTGAATGGATACACAAAATGTGGTCTATCCATATGATGAAATGCTATCTGGCCATATAAAGGAATGAAGTCCTGATGCATACTACAACATGCATGAACGTTGAAAACATTATGTTAAGTAACAGAAGCCAGACACAAAGGACCACATGTTCCATTTGTATAAAATGTCCAGAATTGACAGATCTAGAGACACAGACAATGGATCAGTGGTTGCCTAGGGCTGGAGGGAGGGAGGAATGGGGAGTGACAGCTAATGGGTACAGAGTTTTTTTCAGGGTGATGAGAATGTTTTACAATTGATTGAGGTAATGGTTGCATAAATCTATGGGTATACTAAAAAACATTTAGTTGTATACTTTAAACAGGTGAATGGTGTATGCTATGGTTTAAATATCCCCTCCAAAACTTATTTCGAAATTTAAAATGTAATTGCCATTGTGATGGTATTAAGAGGTGGGTGGGAGCTTTGAGGGTGATTAGATCATGAGGGCCCTGCCTTCATGAATGAATTAATGCTGTTATTGCAAGACTGGGTTAGGGTTCCAAGGAGCCAGCTTCTGGTAAAAGGATAGGTTTAGCCCCCATGTTTTCTGTCCTGCATGCACACGTGCTCACCATGTGGTACTGCAGCATGGAATATTGCTGCATGGAGCTTCTCACCAGAGGTCAGCACCATGCTTTTTGATGTTTCAGCCTCCAGAACTACAAGTCAAATAAGTCTCTTTTCTTTATAAATTACCCAGCCCATGGTACTCTCTGATAGCAGCAGAAAGTGGACTAAGACAGTTTAGCATCAGTCAGAGTTCTCTAGAGCTCAAAAATCAATAGAATATATATATATATGCACACATATATGAAGAGATTTATTATAGGAATTGACTACTCAATTATGGAGTCCAAGAAGTCCCATGATCTGCTGTCTGCTATTAATAGCTAAAGACCCAGAAACGCTGATGGTGTAATTCAGTCTAAATCTGAAGGGCTGTGAATTAGGGAGCTAATAATGTGTATAAGTCCTGGCATGAGTCCAAAAATCTGAGAAGCAAGATCTCTGATGTCTCAGGGCCAGAGAAGATGATGTCTCAGCTCAAACTGGAAGAAAATGTTCATTTTCTCCACCTTTTTGTTCTTTCCAGGCCTTCAAAAGATGGGATGATGCCCACTGGGATCAGTGAGGGTGATCTTCTTTACTGGATCTACCTATTCAAATGCTAATCTCTTTCAGAAACACCCTCACTGACACACCGGAAATAATGCTTTCACAGCTGTCCGGATACCCTTTGCCCAGTCAAGTTGACATATAAAATTAATCATCACATATGTGAATTATATCCCAATAAAACTATCACATCCCCCACCCACCACGCAAAAGTCATCTTGTTTTTCGATTTGCCCTCACCACTCTATTTAGATGGCAAGTGCCTTCCTCACCCAGCCTTCTCAATCCGGTGTGACTGCTCTATTTCTTCCCAATAACACTAACATAAGCTATGCTGCTTACTTTTTAACAAACTATTCTTTTATGTTTCTTGTTTCTCTCTTCCACTACAATGTAAACTCAATGAGGGGAGGAATTATTTTCCTTTCTGTTTTTTTTTTTTAATTGACTATAGAGCCTAGAACAGAGTCTGGCATTTTAGTACACTCTCAGTAAATATTTGTTTATAAATGAATGAATGGACAAGTGTGAGAGAAGTGCCGGGAAAGAAGCTTGCTGCTGAATTGCAACACAGCAAGTTGGAGGAAGTTGGAGGACACATTTGGCATCATAATTCTGCATCCAATACCTCTCCTCTATACCTCTGTTTTCCACATTTGCCAGAGTAGCTTCCTGCAAGAGCCCACAGGATCCCAAGGGAGAGATGTGGCCACGAACTCCTGTAAGCCTGGAGGCGCTGGACAGCACTGGGCAGCTTCCATCTGGAGACTGGTGTGTACCTAAAACGTACGGTTCTGTGTTTTAAAAAAATTGTGGTAACATATACATAACTTAAAATTACCATTTTAACAATTTTTAAGTGTACAGTTCAGTGGCACTAAGTACCTTCACACTAATGTGCAAGCATCACCACCATCCATCTCCAAAACTTTTTCATCTTCCCAAACTAAAACCATACACATTAAACAATAACTCCCCCTTCCTTTTCCCCCACCTGCTCATAACTATGATTCCACTTTCTGTCTCTATGAACTTAACTACTCTAGGTGCCTCATACGAGTAAAACATACAGTATTTTTTATTCTATGACTGGCCTATTTCACTCAGCATAATGTCCTTAGGGTTCATCCTTGGTGAGCATGTGTCAGAATTTCTTCCCTTTTTAAGACTGAATAATATTCCATGATATGGATATACCACATTTTGTTTATCCATTCATCCATTGATAGCCATTTGGATTGCTTCCACCTTTTGGCTATTGTGGATAATGCTGCCATGAACATGGACGTCCAAATATCTGTTGGAGATCTTGCTTTCATTATTTTGGGTATATAACCAGAAATGGAATTGCTGGATCATACAGTAACTCCAGGTGTAACTTTTTGAGAAATCACCATCTGTTTTCCACATGGGTCTGCTCTTTGCATTCTGTGAATTTAAGGATCCTGCTCCAGCCCCTGAGCCCATGTCCACATCAAGAGGAACTTCCTTGTCTTGAGACTCCACGCAGGGCTGGTGCTGTGCCTGGTGCTCTGTGCCCATCATCCAGGGGGTAAGTATTCTCATAGCCCCTTTAAAAGAGAGAGGAGGCCAGGTGTGGTGGTGGTAGCTCATGCCTATAATCCCAGCACTTTGGGAGGCTGAGGCAGGGAGATCATTTGAGGTTCTTGAGTTCAAGACCAGCCTGGCCAGCATGGTGAAACCCTGTCTCTACTAAAAATACAAAAATTAGCTGGGCGTGGTGACAGGCACCTGTAATCTCAGCTACTCAGGAGGCTGAGGCAGGAGAATCGCTTGAACCCAGGAGGCGGAGGCTGCAGTGAGCCGAGATCATGCCACTGCACCCTAGCCTGGGTGACAGAGTAAGACTCCGTCTCAAAAAAATAAAAAGAGAGGGGAGACTGAGGTCCAGGAATTTTGTGAGGCTACCCTGGTTCACGAAGCTAGTGGGCAGCAGAGCTGGGATTTGAGTGTAGTTCTCTCTGACTCCAAGTCCTAACGTCCACACCAGCAGTGCCTGGTGGCCTCCTGCAGGTCTAATTGAGTACATAGATGCATTTTATTTGATCATCATATTTTAAAAATGTATTAGTTTCTATGGGAAATGATATTTTTCCCAACTATTCAGGGCCCCACTCTGTGGGAGACATACACATCCCTCACTGTGGACATCAGATCTGGCTGTGTGCTTTGCTTCGGCTCATCCAGAGTGAAGAAATCACAGAAGCTCACAGTTACCGGCACGTGGTTCAGTCATTGCTCCTTTGCTTTTGCTACAAGAATGGCATGTCCTGGATGAGGAGTACAGATGAAGAATGAGCTCTGTGGGTTAAGGCCACCTAGATAGGAGGGAGGAACTCAGGACACCAAATCCAGGTCCTCTGCCACCTTCCCCTGCACCCTAGGTTATATGCAGCAGCTGAGGGTGGGGAAACTGACTAGAGACCCTCCATCGGGCGCTCAGCATGGATCTTCCTCAGCTGTTGTTATTTCAGATCCCTGGCTTCAGCACCAGCTCCCCTTTATCTGGAGTTCCAGCAGGATCTGAGGGTCCCGGGCTGAGAGAGGTAAATAAAATTCTGAGAAACATCTGAAGCCGGTTCTTGGGGCTCCACTCAAGGCCCCTTAATGCTGCCATTTCCAGCATACCTCACCACCCCCCAGCTCCCTTCACTGCACACTCCTCTGCAGAGGAAGGTCATCAGTGTCTGGGATGAAGAGCGTTGCAAAGGTCATCAGTGTCTGGGATGTAGAGTGTTGCCTGGCGCCAGGTAAAGAAATTTATCTTGTTCAACAACAGGATCTTGGGCTTCACTGCCTCAGAGAATGTGCTGGCAGCTCCCTGCCCCATCTGGAGAGGGGAAGACCCTGCCTTCTCTCCCCTGCAGCCTTTGGAGAAGCTGCGGGGAGACATGCTGGTCCTGTTTCTCTGAATTTTCAGGGGGGATTAGAGGATCCCTTATAATTCAGTCTCCAGCCTCAAATTGTGGTCAGGTGGCAGGAGTCCACCTTTCAGGACCTGCCCCGGGGAAGTCTGGCTGCCTCCTCAGGTGTGAGAGTTGCTGGAAGCCCCACTTCCTCTGCAGACCCCAGGTGAAGAAATTGGGCTTTTCGAGGAGGGGCTGAGAGCTCGAGTCAGTCTAGCTTTGCCTAATGCCTTAGGAATGCGAGCTCTTTATGGTCCCATGGCCCCCACCCCCTTTTGTGCCCTGCAGGTTAAGTCACACAATTTCCTTCTTTTTCTTTTTTTGGCTCATGCCCATTTTCTATACAGTAAGAACCCTGATAAACTGTGCGAGTAACGTAAGATCCAATTCACAGGACTTAAACCCGCAGGACTTACTGTTCTAAAATAACAAGGAGCCTGGAAGTCCACAGTTCTAAGATGATTTTAGTAACTCAACAGTGTAATGAAGTTCCCAGGTTTTTCCTTTCTTTCCTCTCAACTATCATTGGTATAGTTTTTCATCCTCATGCTTGTTGCTTAGTAGTTGCAAGAGGGCTGCCACAGCCCCTGTCATCATGTCCATTTTCGAGTCAGGAAGAATAAGGGAAAGGGAGGCACAAGCCATGTTTTCTCCTTTTAACAGAAAAGCAAGGCTTAGAGAGGCCTCCTGCAGAATTTCCCTTATTTGTCTGTGTTAGTTTCTTACTGCTGCTGTAACAAATTGTGACAAACTTATTGGCTCAAAACAACCCAAATGTATTATCTTTTAGTTCTGGAGGTCAACATCCCAAATGGGTTTTACAGGGCTAATATCAAGGTGTCAGCTGACGATGTTCCTTCTAGAGGCTCTAAGGAGGAGAATCAATTTGCTTGCCTTTTCCAGCTTTTTTTTTTTTTTTTTTTTTTTTTTGAGATGGAGTCTCTCACTGTTGCCTGGGCTAGAGTGCAATGATGCAATCTCAGCTCTCTGCAACCTCTGCCTCCCAGGTTCAAGCAATTCTCCTGCCTCAGCCTTCTGAGTAGCTGGGATTACAGGTGTGCGCCACCACACCCAGCTAATTTTTTTGTATTTTTGGTAGAGACGGGGTTTCACCATATTGGCCAGGCTGGTCTCGAACTTCTGACCTTGTGATCTGCCTGCCTCAGTCTCCCAAAGTGCTAGGATTACAAGGTGTGAGCCTCCAGGCCCAGCCTCCTTTTCTAGCTTTTAGAGGCTTCCTGCATTCCTTGGCTCATGACCCCTTCCATCTCTGAAGCCATCAATGGCTGGTTGAGCCTTTACCATGCTGCTTCTCTCTGACTTCTCTTCGGCCTCTCTCTTCAATATTTCAGGACCTTTGTGATTATACTGGGCCCACCAGGATAATCTCCCTATTTTCCTTTCAGCTGATTAGCAAACTTAATTCCATCTACGACCTTAATTCCTCCTTGCTATGTAACTTAGTCTTAGGTTCTGAAGATTAGGATGCAGACATCCTGGGGATGCCATTATTTTGTCTGCCAGTGTCCTGGGCCAAACCAGACCTCATTGCCACCACCAGCTGCAAGGGAGCTTGGTAAATCAACTAGCTGGTAAAAGGGAGCAAGCTAGTCATGGTTAGCTTAGACTAGTAATGTTTCATCATCTGAATCGGTCACTGTTACTCAAATCAAATCAGGGTTTTACTAGCAAGAAAAAGGTGTGAAGGAATGGCTTATTGGGTTGGCCACTAACTGCTGACCACAGCAAGGTATAGCTGACTTCTTGGTCTTCCCTAGTCACATGTCACATTTGTGTTTTGTACTGAGATGGAATGGAAATTGCTCACGTGAATGTTCTCAGCCTGGGCCCACACCCTGAGCGATCCAGAGGACTCCAGCTTTGCCAGCCAGAGTTTTCATTCTCTCCCCTTCTCCTGAACCCCAGCTCTTCAAAGAAAGAATCTGCCCAGACAATATGGTTTTCTTGGTTTTTTGTAAAGGGCAAAAAGGAGCAAATTAGAGAGATGGGGGAGTTAGGGAAGAAATTAAGTCAATGTATATAATAAAAATGTTATAGAATGAGGGGGAAAGAGAATAAGAATAGAATTAGGAAGATCTGGAGGTAATGGGGGAGTTTTCCCAAGGGTTTTGAAACTACTTTGGGTTGCACAGTTAACTGTGACTCCACTCTGGAACTGAACCAAATGGTAGATTCAACATAAATTATTACAAGTAATTAGCCCGCCCCATCCCCTTCCCCTGAGGCTAACTTGCTGGTCAGTGGTGCTAGTCAGGGCCTGGCAAATACTAAACACTGGCTTCAGAGTCTCATCTGTAAAATAAGTATTTTGACAAGAAGATCTCCAACTTCCCATCCTGCTCTGATCATTTACAGTCCTGTGATTACTATGCGAAGTGCAGGTCAAGCTCCTTTTTGTATTTGGAAATTTAAGGTGTCGGAGATTCCAGAATTGGCTGGCTGGAATTCTCAGAAAAACTAGCTCCCTAGAAATAAGCCGGGCTGATTGCTGAGTGCAGGCTTCCAGGGATTTTACCACCTCCGGCTTACAGGGGGGTTACTGTATTGTGTTCTAAAAGATGGACTCAACATGAAGAATACATAATTTGGAACTCCAGCACTCATAAGATTGTTTACCTCCTCTTGGCTTCAGTTTTCTCAAATGCAAATGGTCTCAGTAATACCCATCGTAGGGTGTTTATGTGAGTATAAAAGATAACATATGTAGGGCACGTGGCACACAGTAGGCACTCAATGAAGACTAGCTATTATTATGCTCACTAAGAAAGGAATTCTTGGCTGCGCAGTGGCTCATGCCTGTAATCCCAGCAGTTTGGGACGCTGAGGCAGATGAATTACCTGAGGTCAGGAGTTCGAGACCAGCGTGGCCAACAGGCAAAACCCCATCTCTACTAAAAATACAAAAATTAGCCGAGTGTGGTAGCATGCACCTGTAATCCCAGCTACTTGAGAGGCTGAGGCAGGAGAATCTCTTGAACCCAAAAGGCAGAGGTTGCAGTGAGCCAAGATCATACCACCGCAGTCCAGCCTGGGTGACAGAGCAAGACCCTGTATTCAAAAAAAAAAAAAAAAAGAAAAGAAAAAAAGGAATTCTTTATTCCCCTGCCCCCCAGAAAAGAAAGATGAAACTCGATGGTCTGTGATCAAAGGGGGAAAATATAGCTGTCTTTAGGACAGTAACAACAACAACAACACAATTATCAAAAGCAACATCTTGAAATTTTTAGTTACAGATCTCAAAGCATTTCTTTTCTTTTCTATTCTATACTTTGCACACCCAAGTTGGCTGGTCACCCCTGCATCTGATTACTAGCATACAGGGTCAATAGAATAGCACACCTATTAATTAGACAGGAGAATACATGTTTGCGTGTCCCCTTTCGAAACACGGTGTAAGATTCTCCTACTCTGTATGACCAGGACCCTGTAAACATCACACGTGACTAGATAAGCTGTTTCTGCAAATTTGTTGGCAAATTTGCATGATTCTTCATTTCACCCCAAGATCCCTCAGCCATACACTGTCCAATACAGTAGCCACTAGCATACATGAATTGAAATTAAGTGAAATGAAAAATTCATTATCTCAGTGGCATATGTCACATTTCAGCTGCTACATAGCTCCATGTGACTAGTGACTGCCACACTGAACATAGCATAGAACATTTCCACCATCACAGAAAGTTCTATTGCACAGTGCTGCCTCAGACTGCTTCACTTAGCTTTTAATAAAAATAAACCTTAAAAAGAAATCAGTCTGGCAGCTGAAGTACTAGTCCTGATAAAAGGGCCATCTGCCACTCTGGCAAGGACCATTTTCCCAACAACCTATTGCATGGGAACAGAGCCAGCCTGGTGACCCACAGGTGGGAGAGATTTTGTGAAGCCCATCTCCCTGGGCCCACAAGGGCTCCACTGGGAATTGCTTTTCAGTCCAAGTGAAGTGCTGGCAGCTTCTTGACTGATAGCTTAACTAGTCACTGTTCCCAGTTGGAGACTCAAAGAGTGATCTCTCAGATCCAGGCTTTAAAAGGCCCCTTCAGCACTTAGTCCTGGAGCAATTAAGGGTTGCTGGCTTTCCTCGTAGCCTTCCCAGGCCACAGATAAGCTGATAGGCATGTCTTCACCACCTTTTCTGCCCGTTGAAACCTCCCCAGCTCTTCTTCACTTTCTCAAATGCCACCTTCTTTCAGGACCTCCCTGACTCCCTATGATGCCCGTCTTAGCACTTGCTTTTCTTTTCTTTTCTTTTTTGAGATGGAGTCTCACTCTGTCACCAATGCTGGAGTACAGTGGTACGATCTCGGCTCACTGCAACCTCCGCCTCCCGGGTTCAAGTGCTTCTCCTGCCTCAGCCTCCTGAGTAGCTGGTATTACAGGCATGCACCACCACGCCTGGCCAATTTTTGTATTTTTAGTAGAGATGGGGGTTTCACCACGTTGATCAGGCTGGTCTCAAACTCCTGACCTCGTGATCCACCCACCTCAGCCTCCCAAAGTGCTGGGATTACAGGCGTGAGCCACTGCGCCCGACTCGTCTTAGCACTTTCTTCGCAAATCTCCCAAGAGTCTTTTGGTGCCTCTAGGTGTCTGTGGACTTTCTCCTCTTCCCTATTAGATAGTAAACTCCTCAGAGGGCAAGGCTCATGTTTTGCACCCAGCCCAGTGTGGAGTACCGCAGCTTCACATGACATGTTAATTAGCAGAACTTGATCCTTGTAAACCCCACATGGTCCAGGTCCACCCTGAAGCATTCTGTGGGAGGTCTCAGCCCCACACACTTGTCACAGAGAAACCCTGATGGTGGCCTCTGTGCCTGCCACTCACCATAGCTCATTCAGCCATCTGTCTGGGCTCCCGTCTCGGGAGGGGCACAGTGGGAACGACAGGCCCAGGCTGCCAAGGCTCAAACTTCCTTCCCTCTGCCCCTAACTTGCTGGGTGGCATTAGGAACATTATTTCACATCTCTGCAAAACGGGGACATAAATAGTATAAATCCCCTGGAGTTGCTGTAGGAAAGAAACAAAATAACGTACATAAAATGCCTAGCAAATAGTAGACAGTAAATCATAATTATTGCATTATTATTATCATTCTCAGCAACAGCCTGATTGTTCTGGGAAGTAGCTTCCTGGCTTCATTCATGCCCATATTCCTGCCTTTGACCTTCAGTTCCAAGGTTTTTGTAATCATCTATCACACTAAGCATCTCCCAGCACTGCTTGTCCTGGCCTCCTGCAGCCCCGCCGTGGGCACCTACCTGCCTCCCAGGTGTGTGGGCCCCAAGACACCAACTCAACTGGATAACTGTGTCTTCCTCAGGCAGAGGATGCTCAGTAAGTTTCAGCTTGCTGGAATTACTGTTCTCAGAAAAACTCACTCCCTAGAAATATGCTGGGCTGATTTCCGAGTGTAGGCTTCCAGGGATTCCACCACTTGCAGCCTAAGTAGGGTGTGTTTACTAGAGGAAGGGAAAGGGTGTTGGAAAATCAAAGGAGAGAGCCTTCTGAGAGTATCACGTATCACTTGGAATAACAAAACAAAAGGCATAAGCCAATTCTAAGAGCTTTCACTAAAATGGCATTTTGGAAAAAAGAATTTGGGACCCATGAAAGCGTCAATGATCAAAGACCAATGGTTTACAATGTTGACAAGTGTGCAGTGTAACAGGTATCCTTCTAATGATAGTCTTCCAAAATATGGAAAGAAATTTAACAATATTTATGAAAATGTTCCTATACTTCATACTAGAAAGACACTTCTAGAAATATAGCTCGATGATATCAGAGATATAGGATAAAAATTTAGATATAAGAATATTAGTGGCAGCATTTGTTTATGAAAAGAAAAGTTTGGAAACAGTCTAAATGAATGCCCTGAAATGTAGAAATGCTTTTTGCAAGAGTAGAGCTCTATTATTAACTCAATGGAATATATTGAAACATTGAAAATATTGGGTTTAAAAGGTTTAATGAGGGGAAAATTAATACAATATAATGGGAAGTGAAATGAGCAGAATGTAAATTCCTTTTAGGGGTTAGCGGAAGATGGAGTTGTATTGAATGAGAGTCATTGACTTCTTAATGGAAAGTGGAAGATGGAGTTAGAGCACTGTGTTCACTGAGCATCTGGATGCTTGGACCCAGGGGCTTTTAAGGGATGCCTTGATCTGGGGTGGCAAGCTAGGACACACAGACAGCACAGAACAAGGAGCAGACAGGATACTCACTTCCTGGTTGCATCATCTAGTCGGCATCAGCTGTTCCCTGGCAAGACCAAAGCCAAGGGCAGGCGGTGGAGGGGAGTTGCTGCTGTGCTCCACTTGTGTGACTCCCGGGCTTTCCTTTGGGATCTCATGCGGCTGCCCTTCTCCTTGGCATTCACCATGATACCAGAGCCAGCGTCCCTTGAAATGATGTTCAGCTTCATGAATGGCTGACTCAGTGTCCCCTTGGATCATTTTAAGTAAAATTGTATTTTCTTTGTTGTTATCAAAACTCCAATTTTGTTCAGGTATCTGCTCCCCTGCAGACCCAGCCCCAGCTCAGGAGGTGGGAGCTGGTCAGGGGAAGTGCATCAGAGCTTGGTCTTCCCTGGTAGCCGTTATTGGTCTAGGGGTAAGCACGTGACCTAAATGGAGGCTGAAGGGGAAGTCCGTGATGCACGTGTGACCATGTGGGGGACTAGCCTGAGGATGAAACTAAGGCACAGTGAGGGGGTGAACGAACCTGGGAACTCAGTGGTCTCCCTGAGCTGCCGTCTTACAACACTTAGGGGCCACCATCCTGTGGACTTTCAGTTGGGTTAGGAACGTCACTTTTCCCATTAACATAGTTTGTATTTTAAACGTCTTAACTGATACCAGTGGGGAAGCCAGGAGGAATGACAAACTTGAAGTCATGGAATTGGATTCTAGCCCTGATCTACCACCAACTACACATGACCTTGAGAAATCTCTTAACATCTCTGAGCCTCGGGTGAGTCTTCTGTGAAATGGGAGTGTTGGGTCAGATGCTCTCCTAGGTTCCTTTCAGTGCAAAGGTTCCATGACTCTTCATCTCTAAAACAGCAACTTATCAACATTTTCTAATTTCTTTACCAAAAACAATCTTTTTGTACACAGAGAATACAAAATCCACTTGCCTTGATTTAAAACAAAAGCAAGCACCTGTTGACCCAATTTTCAGCTCTGATACTCCCCCGGAGCTGCTCCTGGGTACCTAGGCATCCTGGAAGGCATTAACATGCACCACCCTTGTGCCTGCCTGTGAGTCTTCCGGCCTCTCCTGTGCTCTGGGGCTGTCTGAGAATCCGCGCCATCCTTTCAGCCACAGAACCCTCACATGAAGAGAAAATGGACAACGAACCCCACAGACATCGCCATCACGTGGAAGCTGGCATGTAAGGCCCTGACATCTACTCTGGGTCCGCCTGAGCCTTACTGAGCTCCAACCTCACACCGTCCTGTGAGGAGGGATGCCTGGATCACTTCCAGGTTATTCATCCATGTTCTTCGCAGTCTGAAGTGAGTGTCATCTTCAACAGCTTAGCAGTGACAAACACATTCACCTCGAATAATGAAAGAAATGATTTGGGCACATAATTCCATTTCACCATGCATTGCCTTTCCTTTAAAAACTGCCTCCTTTGCCATGATCAGGTCTAAATACCCTGTAGTGTGAAATGCCAACTCGAATTTCTAATTACAAAATTCATGCGTGTTAGAATTGAGAAAATACAGATAATCACGAAGAAAGAAAAAGCAAGATCATTTATATTATCTTATTACCCAGAGATAGCCACAGGGGCCCTGGAGTATATTCTCCCAGCCATTCGTGTGTGTGTGTGTGTGTGTGTGTGTGTGTGTGTGTGTAGTGTGTGTCTGAGTTTTAACTAAAAAAGGACCACCACTTGTTAAGGAACAAAGCAAATTGCTAAGGTATAAAGGTATATAAGGTATATATCTTTATCCCTTAATGGTGTAAAAAAAATGGTGATTTTCTTTCCCAATACATTAACACCCACCTTCAGCATCATTTTCATGACTTCAAAGTATTACACCCACACACAAATCACTTATTTAACCAAATTCCTAGTGTTAGACATCTAGATCCTTCCCGTGTCTCCAAAAAGCATGGTGTTCCCTAAAGCAACATCACTAGACCACCCAAGTAAACCACTTGCTGTCTCCTACCTGGATTCCTGGGCCTCCTTCATGGGTGATCCCCCTTGCTCCCTGCCACCAGCCCAACTTCAATGGGGACTTCTTTTGGTCACTCCCAACCTCACTTGTATCAGAACTTCTGGTGCCACAGCTCGTGTTGGGTCAACTTCCAACTCACCTCATGAACTTCCACCAGCTTTGTATGAAAAGTCAGCCACAAGGATGCAGTGCTATGCTGGTGGACAGGCTTCTCTTAACCCAAACCCACTGAAAGGTCAAGAATGAGGGTCCAGAGGTTGGGGCTCTGCATCTCCCTTGCTCATCCTCCAGCAGCAGGAGTCCTGCCGTAGAATCCGAGCTGTGACTGGCGCCCAGCCTCCAGCATGCCAAGTGCCCCTGTGCAGCATGTTACTAAGGCCTTGGAATAACACCACGAGGTATGTTCGTTATTATCTTCGTTTTACGTGGCGGGAACTCAACACAGAGGGAATAGGTGACTTGTCACGGTCTAGTGGCTTGGGAGATCTGGAATTTATACTGAGGTCTCTCTGACCCTATCTGCCTTTGCTTTATTAGATAATTAACCAGTATTACCTGCCAAGGCCTCCTCATGAGGCCCGCAGCCAGGCTGCATAGGAACAAACGTGACCACTGACCTTCAAGCACATACATTCCTCCTTCTTCCCATGTCTACTTTGCGTGTGTTAGGATAACAGTGAAACTGCTGCTAAAAAAAAAGTCCTGGCCGGGCGCGGTGGCTCACGCCTGTAATCCCAGCACTTTGGGAGGCCGAGGTGGGCGGATCACTAGGTCAGGAGATCGAGACCACGGTGAAACCCCGTCTCTACTAAAAATACAAAAAATTAGCCGGGCATAGTGGCGGGCGCCTGTAGTCCCAGCTACTCAGAGAGGCTGAGGCAGGAGAATGGCGTGAACCCGGGAGGCGGAGCTTGCAGTGAGCCGAGATTGCGCCACTGTGCTCCAGCCTGGGCGACAGAGCGAGACTCCGTCCCCCCAAAAAAAAAAAAAAAAAAAAGTCCTAAAGATGGGCCAGGTGTGGTGACCCATGCCTGTAATCCCAGCACTTTGGGAGGTCAAGGCAAGAGGATTGCTTGAGGCCAGGAGCTCAAGACCAGCCTGGGTGACGTATCAAGGCTCCGTCTCTACGAAAAAAAAAAAAATTAAGTTAGCTGGGTGCAGTGGCATGTGCCTGCAGTCCTAGCAGCTCTGGAGGCTGAGACGGGAGGATCTCTTGAGCCCAGAAGTTCAAGATTACAGTGAGCCATGATCACTGCACTTCACACCAGTTGACAGAGTGAGACACTATTTCAAAAAAAAAAAAAAAGTCCTAAAAATGCGATGGCTCTCTGCCACTGCATGGAATGGCTAAAATTGAAAAGGATTTGTGTTAGAAAGGATGTGAAGCAAATGGCACACCCACACATGCTGACAGGAGTGTTTGGAAAACTGTATCACAGTTTCTAATTAAGTTTAATATGCTTCTCAGCTGTGACCCAACAGTTCTACTCTCAGGTATCTGTCTAAGAGAGATTAAAAAAAAAAGTAAGTCAGACTGGTGCGGTGGCTCACGCCTGTAATCCCGGCACTTTGGGAGGCCAAGATGGGCGGATCACAAGGTCAGGAGTTCGAGACCAGCCTGGCCAATATGGTGAAACCCTGTCTCTACTGAAAATACAAAAATTAGCTGGGCGTGGTGGTGGGCGCCTGTAGTCCCAGCTACTCGGGAGGCTAAGGCAGGAGAATCGCTTGAACCCGGGAGGCGGAGGTTGCAGTGAGCCAAGATCATGCCACTGCACTCCAGCCTGGGTGACAGAGCGAGACTCCATTTCAAAAAAAAAGAAAAAAAAAGTCTACAAAAAGAATTGTTTAAAGCCTGCTTGTAGCCACTTTATTCATAATAGCCAAGAAGTAGAAACAATCCAAATGTCCATCAATAAGAGAATGGATAAACAATTTTTGGTATATTCATACATGGGAATTTTACTCAGCAATAAACAAGAAAATTCCTGAAAACATTTAACAATATGGATCAGTCTCAAAAACATTATGTTGAATGAGAGAAGCCAGATACAGAAAAGTTCATACTGTATGGTTCCATTTATATGAAGTTCAAAAATAGGCAAAACTAAGTTGAGAGAAATCAGAACAGTGTTTACCTGGGGGGTGGGGACAGAGGTAGGGATGGCCTAGAAAGGGTAACGACAGAACTTACAGGGAAGATGGGAGTATTTTATATAGTGTTTAGGCTGGTGGTTATAGGGGTGTATACTTTTGCTAAAATCCAGCAAACTGTACACTTAAGATTTGTGTAATTCACCATGTGTAAATGATATCTCATTAATTTTAGCATTATAAAATGCAAGGACTCAAACAAGGGAGTTTATTTCTCTCCCACAAATCAGTCCAAGATGGATAGGTGAGCTCTACTCCATAGAGTCATCTATGGTAGCAGATGGTTTTGCCATGTACAGGTCATTATCATCATCTGCATGGTCAAAGATGGGCCATCAAGGCCTGGCTCCAGTCAGTCCAAAGGAGAAAGAAGCTCAAGGGAGAAGCACTGAGCAATGTCTCCTGAGCCATGCCTGGAAGTGACACCCACAACTTCCTCCCATGCAGTTGGTTAGGACTTGGTCATATGGCCACAGCGCTCCACAGGAAGGCTGGGAATTGTAGCCCTACTATCGGAGAAGGATGAAATGGGTTTTGGTGAACAGCTGGCAGTGTCTGCCCCATTTGGGCTCCTGATGATTAGAAAACTCTTGGACCTGGCTGGGCGCAGTGGCTCATGCCTGTAATCCCAGCACTTTGGGAGGCCGAGGCGGGTGGATCACGAGGTCAGGAGTTTGAGACCAGCCTGATCAACATGATGAAACCCTGTCTCTACTAAAAATACAAAAATTAGCCAGGCATGGTGGCACGCGCCTGTAATCCCAGTTACTCAGGAGGCTGAGGCACAGAATCACTTGAACCCAGGAGGTGGAGTTTGCAGTGAGCGGAGATCGCGCCATTGCACTCCAGCCTGGGTGACAGAGTGAGACTCCGTCTCAAAAAAGAAAACTCTTGGACCTGTGGCCTTCTCCTTGTTTCCCACTTCAGGACCCTGGCCAAGTTCTTTGCATAACAGAGGAGGCACCATGAAGTTCAAACTAAAGCCCAGCCCTTGCCAACCACACTGGTGGAATCCCTCAGTGCTGTAACTTATAGAACAGTGTTCCACCTGAAGAAACAGTGGTGTTTGCAACCACGTGGCAAACACTTAGGTATAGTGCACCAATTATCACGAGTTCCCTGGGCAGACAGTAGGGCTTCTTCTCCATTGTTTAGACAAACGGGAGACAAAGGATGGGGGATGGACGATCACATTACGGTGAGTTCCGGTCTGGAGACAAGGCCATTTCTCAGAGTAGTGACACAGGTTGGACAGTGCCAGCCCTAAGCTGAGTCAACTCTTTAATGAGATCAAACTTCCTATTCAATTAGGTTACTATTGGGAGGTTCCAAGAAAACCGGGAGGGGAGTGAGCATTGTTTAACAACTGCCACAAATTAAGTCCAGGGAATTTCAGATAGAGGGTCCAATTCTCACAACAAACCTGTAAAAAGTGGGGTCTTTGTAGGGTGTACACCCAGCGTGAACTCCAGTGTAAACCATAGGCTTTGGGTGATAATGGTGTGCCAATGTAGGTCCATCGATTGTAACATATGTACCACTCTGGTGGGGGATGTGGATAATGGGGGAGGCTTGCATGGATGAGGGTAAGAGGATAGGGGAACTCTCTGCACTTTCCTCTCACTTTTGCAGTGAACCTAAAACTACTCTAAAAATCAAAGTCTATTAAAAAACTGTGGGGCCTTCATCCATTTCAGAGAGAGGAAAACTGACACTTGCCCAGGATACTCTCAACTACTGTTTCCCCATTGGGTCAAAAGGGCCTGGGAGGCCAGGGGCAGTGGCTCACACCTGTAATCCCAGCACTTTGGGAAGCCTAAGTGGGCAGATTGTTTGAGCCCAGGAGTTCGAGACCAGCTTGGGCAACAGTGAGAACCCATCTCTACAAAAAATTTAAAAATTAGCTGGATGTGATGGTGCATGGCTGTAGTCCCAGCTACCTCAGAGGCTAAGGCAAGAGGATCACTTGAGCCTGGGAGGTCAAGACTGCAGTGAGCTGTGTTTTCACTGTGCTCCAGCCTGGGCAAAAGAGCAAGAGGCCCTGTCTGGGGAAAAAAAAAAAAAGGGCTTGGGAGCAGGAGTTAACTCAAGCCCTCCACACTTCTCTCTTCCAAGCCACCTCATTCAATTAGCAGGTGAGAAGAAAGCTGGCAGGCCAAGCTGGGAAGCCAAGAAAAGGCTGTTTCTAGTTCCAGTGAATTTCAATCCTGCCAAAGCCAGCAGGTAGGTGATTCCCCTCAACACAGCTGACTCATCAAGCAAACTTCCGAATGTCCAGGCAGAGCCGGAGGCTGAGAGGAGAGTATTTGCACATACTATTTTCCTTATGCCTGTATTTTACACTAATTACTTTGGATTGATCAATTGATTGATTCTTTTTTTCTTTTTGAGATGGAGTCTCGCTCTGTCACCCAGGCTGGAATTCAGTGGCACAATCTTGGCTCACTGCAACCTCCGCCTCCTGGGCTCAGACGATTCTCTGCCTCAGCCTCCCGAATAGCTGGGATTACATGCTCCTGCCATCACGCCTGGCTAATTTTTGTATTTTTAGTAGAAACAGGGTTTCACCATCTTGGCCAGGCTGGTCTTGAACTCCCGACTTTGTGATCCACCCACCTCAGCCTCCCAAAGTGCTGGGATTATAGGCGTGAGCCACCGGGCCCGGCCTGATGCATTCTTTTATTCTTTCAGTACAATTTTACTGAATTCCCCCTCCAGGGCAGATCTAACTTTTGTGGGGGCCTGATACTTATTTGGGAAACTTCTGTAAGAGAAATTATGGCTGGGAGTGATGGCTTATGCCTGTAATCCCAGCACATTGGGAGGCTGAAATGGGAGGATTGCTTGAGCCTAGGAGTTCAAGACTGGCCTGGGCAACATAGTGAGACCTCCATCTCTAAAAAAATACAAAAATTGGGCCAGGCGTGGGTAGTGTCAGCTGATCCATCCAGTTCAGGGTCTGCAAAATATCTCAAGCACTGATCTTAGGCTTTACAATAGTGAGCTTATCCTCAGGAGCAATTTGGGAGGTTCAGACTGTTGCAGCCAGAGGCTGCATGACCCCTAAATCGTAATTTCTAATCTTGTAGCTGGTTTGTTCATCCTGTAAAGGCAGACTTGTCCCCAGGCAAGAAGGGGGTCTTTTAGGGAGAGGGCTATTATCAATATTGTTTCAGAGTCAAACCATGAACTAAATTCCTTCACAAGATTAGTTCATCCTTTGGCCAGGAATAAACAAGGACAGCTTAAAGGTTAGAAGCAAGATGAAGTTGGTTAGGTCTGATCTCTTTCACTGTCATAATTTCCTCAGTTATAATTTTTGCAAAGGCGGTTTCATTCTTGCCAAGACTTCACTTGAAAATGAGTCTGTCTCCCCCATGACTGATGAATTCACGGCACTTTTGTTGGGCTTTCTCCTCAATGAGACGATAAGAAAGTTTGAGGACTACGGAAAGGACAAAAGCATCTGTGGTACCACCAACCTGATCCCTCCTTGTCCTTGTCGTGTTTGGTCTCAGTTATTGTTCACAGCAGGCAGCCCAGGGCTCTCGGCTCCAAGCGTCTGCCTGTGCATGAGCCATTGCTGCCCACCCCCAGGCCCTCCACTGTAGTACCCAAACCCCAAAACTGCCTACACGGCAAGGGCAGAGCCAGGCTGGGGTAGATGGAAAGCTACTCCAGGTCCGAGTGTGTCTGAAAAGACTGCAGGGCTTATTCACCAGAAGCATCAGAAGTAAAAGGAAGTATTGGATGGAAGGGAGCTGACTACTGGGAGAGGCCCAGGCCTGGCCAGAAGGACCAGCAATGAGGGGTGGATTGCCCTAGGACTCCAAAGTTGCATATAGGTGGCAGCCCACCTTGGACGGTCCTCAGAGTTGGTACAGGAAGCAGAGACCCAAACCCTACCTGTAGGCCTGCAGTTGTCCTACTTCCTCTGGCCAGATCTGCATCTCATTTCTCAGGTCTCCCATCTTTTTTCATTACGGGCCGGGCCATGGCAATTTCCAGAATTTAGTCCTCCCTCCAATACTTAGGTTGTGGTTGCCGATGGCATGCCCAGGTGGGAGAGGAAGGCCGGGTGGCAGGTGCTCGTGCTGTTAGCAGTGCTGACCTGCTGTCTTGCTCCAGGGCTGCTGGAGGCCTGGCAGAGATGCTCAGGAAACTTGACTCAGCTCATGTGTGTGCCGTGGTCCTACTTGGGGATGAACGCAAGGGAGCCTGGACAAATTCCCATTTTATGTAGTTGCACATGGCATGTGTGTCTAGGAACACACACACACACACACACACACACACACACACACTTTCTTTTGTAAAACAATAATACAAAGCTACATGGCTATATGTATATGCATATATAGATATAGACATAGTATCATATGGTTATAATGCTTTACAGTTTACAAGGAGCAGGAATTGTGTGGGCACAGTGTCTTCTCTCTTCCTGCAACCCGGATACATTTTGCTTAGTTTGAGATTAATAAATAGGAAAAGAGAGGCAGACAGATGATGCTTTCTAGTGAAATGAGCAGAGTTAGAAGTAAAATAGCCACGTGACTTTGGGCAAGTTATTCAAGGCTGCAGTTTTCTTCTCTATAAGATGGGATAATATATTATCTACTTGAGCATACCTAGTGCCCAGATCTTGGTTTCTAGTACTGTTCTCCAATAAAAGGAACTAAGCTCCTTGGGAGAAATGGCTGATTCTGGGGCTGGGGCAGAATGGAAGATAGGCCTGGAAAGCTAAAAAAAAAATAAAATGAATAAATAAAAAAGAAAGTTGGTATCATAGAAGTGAAGAGTAAAAAAGTGGTTACTAGAGGCTGGTAAGGGTAAGGGGGAGGAGGAGAGACACAGAGGTTGGTTAAAGGACACAAAATTACCCTAGATAGGACTAAGTTGTAGTGTCCTATAGCACTAGAGTTACTATAATAAAAATAATTTATTATATATTTCAAATAGCTAGAAGAGAGGACTTTGAATGTTCCCAACACAAAGCAATGATAAGTGTTTGAGGTGATGGATTTGCTAATTACTCTGATTTGATCATTATACATTTTACACATGTACTGAAATATCCCACTGCACCCCATACCTATGTATAATTATTATGTGTCAATTAAAAATAATAGACAAAGAAATAAATCAATCAAAGATGAGCCTGGTGCATCTTGGAGTATCAGAAAGTAAGAAAGTACTAAAAAACAAAACAAAACATCTAACCCCCAATAAAGGTGGCAATGCTGATGGTGGCGGTAGGTGGGGGGCATGAATCTGCCAAAGGGACACAGAGGAGAGCTGAAAGGGCAATGGGCAAAGTTGGAACAATTTAATCCTTTTCCTATTTAGGAAAAAAAAGTGCAGCTTGCTGCCAGCGCTCATTTAATTTTAAATAAACATGCTCTTTGAGGCTAAAGCAAATCTGACTGATTTGCAATGTGAAAATAAAACAGAAAAACTGTTCTTGGAGTTATTTCTAAACAGAACTAACATCAGCATTATCTGAATCATCAGAATTGTCTATTTCAGAAAAATCGGATTCATCAAATGAATCTTCGGCCAACAACTGTTCGAGAACTATGTTAATTAACATCACGTGTAGGAATCCTGTATTTCCTAGGATTTGACATTTTCAGTGATTGAGAAGTACCATATTCTGTAAATGGAAAAACCACTACTAAAAACAGAATGGTATCAGTAGAACGATGTCTTTTCTTTCCAAATTCCATATACTAGAGGGATCCGAAAATAGTAATAAAAGTGAGATATTTCGTGGCCAAGTTATCTCGAGGTAAACGCTGCAGCTGCAAGCACCACCAGCAAATATTCTCGAGGCAAACAGGGAAAGGGTTAAGGAACAAAGTAATAAAGTAGTATTTGATTATAACCCAAAGTACAAAATAAATATCCATGAGCCCATATTGACGTACATAAGTGATTGGGTGAATAAATACATGGGTGAGAAGGGACAAATCTTCCACGCATAAGAATTCCAAGTAATTTTCTATAGATACTCTGCTCTTTTTAAATTATTATTATTATTATACTTTAAGTTCTGGGATACATGTGCAGAACGCACAGGTTTGTTACATAAGTATACATGTGCTGTGGTGGTTTGCTGCACCCATCAACCTGTCATCTAGGTTTTAAGCCCCACATGCATTAGGTATGTGTCCTAACGCTCTCCCTCCCCTTGCCCCCCATCCCTCAGAGCACCTTAGGGAAGGGGCAATACTCTGCTCTTAAAGAGGTGGAGGTTACCTCCCTGCTTCCTAAGTGCGGGCTGCATACAATCCCTTTCTTCCAAACAGTCAGTGTGGAAAGGAGATTTAGAAAAGAGAAACATTACAGTGAAGAAATCTGACAAACGCTCCCCCAGCCAGGTGGTCAAGGTCAACATCAACAGTGATACGCTGTTTTAATAGTAAGTACCCTTGATATGACGTGATGGAAATGGCACTTCACCTCTGCGGTCTCCTTCCCAAAAAATACACGAACGCAGTCTAGTCACAAGAAAAATAACAGTCAAGTTACAATTAAGGAATATTCTACAAAATATCGTGATCAATACTCCTCCAAACTGTCAAGGTCACCCAAAATAAGGAAAGTATGAGCAACTGTCACAGCCAAGAGGAGCTTAAATATAATACGATATCCTAGATGGGATCCTGGAGCAGAAAAAGGACATTGTATAAAAATGGAGGGGCCGGGCGCGGTGGCTCACGCTTGTAATCCCAGCACTTTGGGAGGCCGAGGCGGGCGGATCACGAGGTCAGGAGATCGAGACCACGGTGAAACCCCGTCTCTACTAAAAATACAAAAAATTAGCCGGGCGTGGTGGCGGGCGCCTGTAGTCCCAGCTACTCGGAGAGGCTGAGGCAGGAGAATGGCGTGAACCTGGGAGGCGGAGCTTGCAGTGAGCCGAGATCGTGCCACTGCACTCCAGCCTGGGTGACAGAGCGAGACTCCGTCTCAAAAAAAAAAAAAAAAAAAAAAATGGAGGAAATCTGAATAAAGTATGGACTTTAGTTAACAAAATGTTGGCAAGGTGCAGTGGCTCACACCTGTAATCCCAACACTTTGGGAAGCTGAGGTGAAAGGATTGCTTGAACCCAGAACTTCGAGACCAGCCTGGGCAACATAGTGGGACCCAGCTTCTACAAAAAAAAGTTATCCAGGCATGGTGGTGTGCGCCTGTATTCTCAGCTACTCCGAAGGCTGAGGCAGGAGGATCTCTTAGCATGGGAGGTGGAGTAACCCGTGATTGTGCCACTGCACTCCAGCCTGGGTGACAGAGTGAGACCTTGTCTCAAACAAAACAAACAAGGCCAGGCTGGTGGCTCATGTGTGTAATCCCAGCACTTTGAGGGGACGAGGCGAGCAGAGGAGGTTGGGAGTTCGAGACCAGCCTGGCCAACATGGTGAAAACCTGTCTCTACTAAAAATACAAAAATTAGCCAGGCATGGTGACGTGCGCCTGTAATCTCAGCTACTCAGGAGGCTGAGGCAAGAGAATCACTTGAGCCCGGGAGGCAGAGGTTGTAGTGAGCTGAGATCACACCACTTCACTCCATCCTGGGTGATAGAGTAAGCCTCTGTCTCAAGAAAAACCAAAAACCAAAACAAAACCAATAAAGTATCAATATTGAATCATCAACTGTGAAAAATGTACCATCCTAACATGTTAATAACACAGGAAACTGAGTGTGAGGCATATAGGAACTCTCTACACTGTCTATGTAATAGCTCTATAAATCTAAAGCTGTTCTAAAAGTTTATTTTTAAAAAGGTTATCTCTCTCGCAGGGTTGTGAAGATTAAAATGCAAGGAAAATGCTTAGCACAGTGCCTGGCAGGTGGTAAGTGTTCAGTGCATGGCAACTCAGTTATTATTAGGTACCAGAGAGGAGAGACACTGCAGTTGGCAATGCACTGGACAGTGTATGAATATATGAATTACGACTCTACTTCCCAGTTCTGGCCACAGCCCCTTGTCAACAGATAGCACACAAGAGCCGCTCACCTCCTGGAGAGAGCCACCACATTGGGTTGCCTAATTTGCATCTCTGTAAAAACCTACAGATCAATGGGTGGGTGGCGGTAGCAGTGCCAGCTGATGCACACTAATCATAGCAAAGATTGACATATTAGGGCTTGCTGATTTGTGCAGAGCCAATCAGAGCAGAGTATGCACAGCAGCAGCCCCCAAGGGAAAGGAGTTCCTCCCACGGACCTTTCCTAGCTGCATGGCGATGTCACTGGCTCCCCTGCAGGGCTGCACGCTGCCTCTCTTGTTAAAGATGGAAACTGGATCTTGTGCTCCAACTTGATCCCTTGCACCAGCCAATGATGAGATTCCTCATGCCAGCCACCCCCTTTGTACCAGCCACCAGCCAGGATGAGAGACCGCCCCTATCTACCAGGTCACATGGTTTACTCTAGGGCTCAAATACCTGTGACGTTGACTCAGTCCTTGCCCCAGTGGGCCTCTATCATCTGGACATAGACCAGAAAGAGCAGTGGGCAGTCAACTGGCTTTGGAGAAATCTAAGTTATGGAGAAACAAATCCAGGGGTAAGAAATCCAATACTCAGTGTGTTATTTCGCATACTTGGGTTGCAAGTGATAGAAACCTAACTCAGCTAAGTTGGGATGGAGTGGGGTGAGGGAGGTGACATTTATTAGGAAGACAGAGGAATTAGCTCACACATCCGGACCTCAGGAAGGCAGAGTTGGGGCTTCCAGGGACCACCCACCAGAACCTGCACTCCAGTATTGTGAAGAAACCCCCTGTGGGTTTCTTGTTTTCCCTCCTTGCTCTCAGGGCTCCTTCCCCTGGGCAGCTGGAACCATGGCACAGAGAGCTCCCAGATTCACTATTACCCCAGCTTCACCAAAAGGGAGGGAAAAGGCACTACTCACCTCCCTCCTCTTGCCAAGCTTCATTTAAAAAAAAAAAAAAAATCCAGGAAGGACACTGATTGGTCCACCTTGACTTACATGCTCTCTTCTAAACCAATCACGTCCAAGGCAGCAGTGTCATGGAAATGGTTTGCTCAATTCAGAACACAGGCTAGCATTAGGACAGTCCAGGGACAGAAACCACTGCAGTTATTTAAACACAGAGAGCCTAATATAAAGAATCTCGAATTATATGTGAAATAGTGAATCAAGTAACTGAAAAGGTAAAAAGAGAACTCGAATGGGTCGCAGAGTTAACAGCTGCCTGAGACAGCTACTAACCCCAGGGCTGGAGGGAAAAAGGGAAGAGGTTGGAATAGCTAAAATTTAGAAATTTTTTTATTTTTATTTTTTTATTTTTTATTATTTTTTATTATTATACTTTAGGTTTTAGGGTACATGTGCACAATGCGCAGGTTTGTTACATATGTATCCGTGTGCCATGTTGGTTTGCTGCACCCATTAACTCGTCATTTAGCATTAGGTATATCTCCTAATGCTGTCCCTCCCCCCTCCCCCCACCCCACAACAGTCCCCGGAGTGTGATGTTCCCCTTCATGTGTCCATGAGTTCTCATTGTTCAATTCCCACCTATGAGTGAGAACATGTGGTGTTTGGTTTTTTGTCCTTGCGATAGTTTACTGAGAATGATGTTTTCCAAGGAGGGACCCAGGCTTTTGAGGAGGTGCCAGAGGCGCCAGCTGGTTCATATCTCTGACGGGGATGCAATAAAGCTGATTCAACAAGAGGTAGGAAAACTGCAAATTGAATTCAGCTGCCGCCATAGGCATGCACCGTCGCAGAGGGACAAACAAACGCACTACATCCATACAATGGACCATGATTCAACAACCAAAAGGGGCCAGGCGCCGTCGGTGGCTCACACCTGTAATCCCAGTGTGTCCAGAATTGGTGGGTTCTTGGTCTCACAGACTTCAAGAATGAAGCCGCGGACCCTCGCGGTGAGTGTTACAGTTCTTAAAGGCGGCGTGTCTGGAGTTTGTTTGTTCTGATGTTCGGAGTTTCTTCCTTCTGGTGGGTTCGTGGTCTCGCTGGCTCAGGAGTGAAGCTGCAGACCTTCGCGGTGAGTGTTACAGCTCATAAAGGCAGTGTGGACCCAAAGAGTGAGCAGCAGCAAGATTTATTGCAAAGAGCGAAAGAACAAAGCTTTCACAGTGTGAAAGGGGACCCGAGCGGGTTGCCACTGCTGGCTCGGGCAGCCTGCTTTTATTCTCTTATCTGGCCCCAGCCACATCCTGCTGATTGGTCCATTTTACAGAGAGCCAAGTGGTCTGTTTTGACAGGGTGCTGATTGGTGGTTTACAATCCCTGAGCTAGACACAAAAGTTCTCCCTGTCCCCACTAGATCAGCTAGCTACACAGTGTCCACACAAAGGTTCTCCAAGTCCCCACCAGAGTAGCTAGATACAGAGTGTCGACTGGTGCATTCACAAACCCTGAGCTAGACCCAGGGTGCTGAGTGAAAAAAAAAAAAAAAAAAAAAAAAAAAAAAAAAAAAAAAACCTGAGCTAGACCCAGGGTGCTGAGTGGTGTGTTTACAAACCTTGAGCTAGATACAGAGTGCCCATTGGTGTATTTACAATCCCTTAGCTAGACATAAACGTTCTCCAAGTCCCCACCAGACGCAGGAGCGCAGCTGGCTTCACCCAGTGGATCCCGTACCGGGGCCGCAGATGGAGCTGCCTGCCAGTCCCGCACCATGTGCCCGCACTCCTCAGCCCTTGGGTGGTCGATGGGACTGGGCGCCGTGGAGCAGGGGGCTGCACTCGTTGGGGAGGCTCAGGCCGTACAGGAGGCCACGGAGCGGGGTGGAGGCTCAGGCATGGCGAGCTGCAGGTCCCAAGCCCGGCTCCACAGGGAGGCAGCTAAGGCCTGGCGAGAAATTAAGCACAGCAGCTGCTGGCCCAGGTGCTAAGCCCCTCACTGCCCCGGGCTTGCGGACCTGCCGGCCGCTCCAAGTATGGGGCCCGCTGAACCACGCCCACTCGGAAGTTGCTGGCCCACAAGCGCCGTGCGCAGCCCGGGTTCCCGCCTGCGCCTCTCCCTCCACACCTCCCCGTAAGCTGAGGGAGTCGGCTCCGGCCTTGGCCAGCCCAGAAAGGGGCTCCCACAGTGCAGCGGCAGGCTGAAGGGCTCCTCAAGCACGGCCAGTGTGGGCTCCCAGGCAGAGGAGGTGCCGAGAGCGAGCGAGGGCTGTGAGGACTGCCAGCATGCTGTCACCTCTCACCAGCACTTTGGGAGGCCGAGGTGGGTGGATCATTTGAAGTCAGGAGGTCGAGACCAGCCTGGCCAACATGGTGAAACCACATCTCTACTAAAAATGCAAAATTAACCCAGCAGTAGTGGTGCGTGCCTGTGATCCCAGCTACTTGGGAGGCTGAGGCAGGAGAATCGCTTGAGCCTGGGAGACAGAGGTTGCGGTGAGCCGAGATGGTGCCACTGCACTCCAGCCTGGATGAGAGAGTGAGACCCTGTCTCAAAAAAAAAAAAAAAGAACAGAATACTGATACTAGTACGCAGATAGACCTCACAAATATCACACTAAGTAAAAGAAGTCATATGCAACAGGACACCGAGTGAAGTGTATGCTTCCACTTAAATGAAGTGTCCAGAAAAATCAAAACTGCAGAGACAGAAAGTAGATTAATGGTCACCTAGGGTGGGGGTGAGGCTGGCACAGAGTTACTTTAGGGAGTGATGAAAATAGTGTAAGATCTGATTGTAGCTATGGTTGCACAGCTCTGTCAGTATACTAACATTATTAAATGGTACACTTAGAAGCTTAGAAGGAGTGAATTTACAGTATGTAAATTATACCTCAATAGAGCTTAAAATAAAATTCAAAACACAAGTAGAAAACCCTAAGCAGCAGCAAATTCCTTCACCTTCACTTGCCTTTCTGCGTCTCTCTAATGCCCTCTATGTGCAGAGCCTCAGCAGGAAAAGCTTTGCAGCTGGGAAAGCAGAAATTTGTTCATGAAGTTCCAGCCTCCGCCTTCCAGAGTAGGATAGAGCAGGTTAATTTGAAGCAGAAAGACAGTTACTTAATAACTGTTGCAGGAAGGTAAGTGCTGCCCAAAAGAAGGAGGTTTCCTGGAAAAGGGCTGGAAGATTTGCCAGGCAATCTGAACAATAAAATTCCACATCAGAGGGCCTGGCAGGCTGGGGAAAATGGGCAGGAACTCAGACTCAAAATCCTGGAGAAGTGGGAACCTGTAGAGTGCGAGAGAGACTCTGGTGACCCCGGGAGTCAAAGGGCAGGGCAGGTGCTGATAAGCAGGGAGTCAGGGATTGGGGGTGAAATGGTTCTGAATCTGAAGACTTTGTGGACAGGGAGCACCTTGTTCTAAAAGACATGACATCCTCAGAGTCAAGGAACATGCCAGTCTCACCCACGGCAGGGAAAACTCTTCTCAGTGGTGTGGGTTTGTGAGAGCTACTGGGTCTGAAATACTCCCATTTAAGAGCTCATTCATTTGAGATCACCCCTTTCCACCCTTACAAGATGCAAATACTCTTAAAATAGCAGCCCAGGGTTTTTTCAGTCTAAAGTATGTATTGCGTGACTACCATGTGCCAGGCACTGTGCTATGTCCGGGCATTCCTAAATCACTCCTTCCCCTGACAGGAGAAAACACCGGCAGATGAGAGGGATAAGGAAATCGAGATAAGGAAAGTTTCTGAACGCCAAAGCTTCTGGACACTCAGGAAAGACCAGCCTAGAGAGACAGAAAGTGGATCTGTAGTTGCCGGGAGTTGAGGCTCAGGGGGCAGTGACAGGAAGTGGGCATGTGGTTCCTTCCTGGAGTAATGGGAATGTTCCGAAATTAGGTGGTGGGGATGTTGCACAACCCTGACAATAAACTGTATCAGCAATCACAGATACAGTCATTGAACTGTGCACTTAAAATGGGTGAATTTTATAGTATATACATTATACCTCCATAAAGCAATTTAAAAAAAGAAAAGTATCTCAAAAGCAAGTGTTTAGGGACACATGAGTAGATAAGCACAAGACGTCCACTGAGGACTCAGCACTCAGCCAGCACAGGGGCTGCGGCCATGAAAGATCTGTGAAGCCGATTTCTGCTGCCACCCGCTCCCTGTTGCAGCTGTGCTGGGGCTGCCTCTGCCTGGGCCTTCCTGGTGGCCCTGAGGGAGAAGGCATTGTTTATCAGATTGGTCAGTTTCTAGACATTCATCTTCTCCCTTTACTGGTGAGCAGGATCATCGCATGCTCAGTCCCACATTCCTGCCTGTCTCTCCCCAGTATCGCTGTGCCTGTGAAGGATGGTGACTGAGAGTCAGCCCAAGGGCCGGCCCTGGCAGGGAGCTCTGCCCTCAGGTTCCTTTTTCCACGCAGCCTGAGACTGGGATTCAGGTGTAGGATGAGGCTCTACAGCTGTGGACGCCCACCCAGCTTTTACCACCATTCTGCAAAGAGGTTACTGGGTTCTGGCTCAGCTATTAATAAAATGGTATATTCATTCCTACTCTGCACTTGTCACCTTTGTGTGTGTGAAAAATAAGGCAGCATTTGAGCATTTCTAGTCTCTTGCTATAAAACAATCAAACACCATCCAACTCTCAGCTATATTGCCTTAGAGCATTCCAGGTTGAATTAACGATGTGCTTAATTGTAGCTGTTGCAAATTCATACACTGGTTTGCAGCAGTAGGGCTGGACACTTACAGATGAGCCTGGCTATTAACTGACCAGTGCTTCTAACACGTTAATGTGCATTCACATGACTTAGAGGCTCTCCCTAAAATGCAGGTTCTGATTCCGGAGTTTGGAGTGACACCCTGGATTCTGTGGGTCTAATAAGCTTCGTGTGTTGGTGTGCTTGCTGGTGGTTCATGGACCACAAGTTGAGCAGCTTGCATCTAGAGTTTCTCTGCCTACGCTACGAAGCTTCTGCTCCTTCTCCTGGAGCATCCACCTGCACAGGAAAGGCCAGGCCTTTTCCCAGCAGAAGCTCTTGGGACCCACTGGGCTCTCTGGGTGTGCACTGAGGGACTCTAGGCCTCTACGTCAGGTCCTGGCTCCAGATCCTGCAGCGGCTGCAGGTTAGAATCATCACCATAGCAAAAGCAGCAGCTGCCTCATTTACCACCCCACTCTCACCCCCCACCCCGCCTCCCACCAGCAGAGAATGTAAGGAGCAGCTGATTAAGCAGAAAGGGACATGCTCCAGCTGAGATCAGCCATTCACCAAGGACTCCCTTAGTCGGGAGAGGACAAGTGCCATATGTCCCCTGCTCAGCACCTTTGAGGTCTGACTCCTGCAGGTGATGGGCCCTGAAGTGCTGCCAACAGCAAACAAGACAGAATTTGCTGCCGAAGGCAGAAAAAGCCACCTCTGAGCTCACGTTGCCATTGCCTGAGCCAGAGAATATGTGCTTAGCATCACTAGATGCCATGGACACAGACACAGGTGATGAAGACCAGGTTCTTGTCTTTGGGAGCCCACTACCCTGGGCAATGTGAAGTGTAAATACCCGTGGGCCATGGTTGGGTGAAAAGGAGGCCCCAATACGAGAAAAACTGCTTGGGAATAGGGAGACACATGCCAGTAGGGAGAAGAAACTCCCTTGGAGAGGGTGGCATCAGAACTGTGTCTGAAAGTGTGGGTAGGATTGTAGTGGGTGGAGATGAGCGGAGAGAGAGATCACAGTCTATGTGGGAGGAAATGTGGAAGGGGAATGTTGAGCGCACGTCTGAGGAATGGAGGGTTTGTATGTATCTTTGATAAGGAAAGAGATGTGCAGTGCACCATGCCCATTAGCATCTGCTGTGTGCCCATTAGCATCTGCTGTGTGCCCATTAGCATCTGCTGTGTGCCCATTAGCATCTGCTGTGTGGCTAGACACTTGGTGGACATAGCAGAGGCTACAGGAAGTGAAAGAAAAGCAAATCCTCTGAAAATGACAACACATTTGTGCATTCTAAAATATCCAGAGGTCACAGGCAGAAAGGGCCATGAGCAAAAGACACAGCAGTAGAGTTCAGCGAAGTGATTACATTCCTTGGAGCCTGTTTTTGGAGAACTGTGGGTACCTAGGAAGCAGCCAGGCAGGCAGGCAGGCAGACTATCTGATTAACCAGGAACTGGCCTTCCTAGAGAACTAGAAAGTGTGGCCCTTTTCCCTTGGTGTTCTACCTCCACGTTCAGCACCTTCTCCCCACCTGCCTGACACTGAAGGATCTGTTCAGTATATCTGGGCTGTGCCCTGGATAAGCTGCTGTGGCTGTTAAGGGTGACCTGACACGCAATAAGGAAAACTATCCAAAGCCTGGAAATAAGGCCAAGAAGATATTTGTATGTCCTTTCAATGTTGTGCTGAAATATTAACAGGCTTGCCTAACAATTATTAATCTTCTGGGAGAATGTACTATATTGTTTGAGTATCCTGTTTACTATTAACTGAGGGCTCAAACTCTGAAGTTACATGTTAGCCTGCAGAGTTGTGTAGCTGCAAATGATTCCCATCCAGTAGAAAAGATAACCTCAAAGATCAGGGTTAATTGCCCTGTAGCATGTTAACCAGTTTTATATCTAACCTATGTATCCAATATTCTTTCTTTAATAGGACCGTGTAAACTCCAGTGCTTCAAATGCTTTTTGTTTGTTTATGGCTTTTAAAATTTTCTTTCCAACTATGTAGCTCCGGGCACAGTGGCTCGCACCTGTAATCCCAGCACTTTGGGGGTTGAGGGGGGTGGATCATGTGAGGTCAGGAGTTTGAGACCAGCCTGGCCAATATGGTAAAACCCTGTCTCTACTAAAAGCACAAAAATTAGCATGGCGTGGTGGGTGGGTGCCTGTAATCCCAGCTACTCGGGAGGCTAGGCTACAAGAATCTCTTGAACACAGGAGGCGGAGGTTGCATTGAGCCGAAATCTTGCCACTGCACTCCAGCCTAGGCAATAGAGCAAGACTCCATCTCAAAAAAAAAAATAATAATAAAAAATAAATAAGAAAGAAAGTAGTTTTAATAATGTTTTCTTCTTAATTCAAGCTATTATTCTCATTAACATCTGTTTCCTATAGCAATTTCCATTAGAGTTTTTTATTGTTATTGTTAAAATTTTAAATTATATTTTATTTTTTATTGATATATCATATTTATACATGTTTTGGGAGTACATGTAATATTTTGATACATGCATACAATGTGCAATGATCAAATACAAGTAATTGGAATATCCATCACTTCAAATATTTTTCTGTTGGGAACATTATAATTCATCTTTTCTAGCTATTTTGAAATATACAATAAATCATTGACTATAATTTCCCTACTGTGCTATTGAATACTAGAACTTATTTCTTCCATCTAACTGTATTTTAGTCCCCATTAATCAACTTCTCTTTATGCCCCATTCCTCCTTCCCTTCTCAGCCTGTGGTAATTACCATTCTAATCTGTACCTTTGTACGATCCACATTTTTTTTTTTTTTTTAGCTTCCACATAGGAGTGAGAACATGTGATATCTGCCTTTCTGTGTCTGGCCTGTTTCAATTAACAGAATGACCTCCAGTTCCATCTACATTGCTGGAAATACAAGATTTTATTATTTTTTAAGGCTGAATAATATTCTATTGTGTACATGTCCCACATTTTCTTTATCCATTCATCTGTTGATGGACACTTAGGTTAATTCCATGTCTTGGCTATTGTGAATAGTGCTGCAATAAACATGAGACTACAGATACATCTTTGATATACTTAAATCCTTACTTTTGGATATATACCCAGCAATGGGATTCCTGGATCATATACTAGTTTTATTTTTAGTGTTTTTGAAGAACTTCAATACTGTTTTTCATAATGACTGTATTACTTTACATTCTCACCAACAGTGTATGAATATTTCTCTGTATCCTCTCCAGCATTTGTTATGTTTTTTTTTTGTCTTTTTGCTAATAGCCATTTTAATTGTGGTGAGATAATGTTTCATTGCGGCTTTGATTTGCATTCTTCTGATGGTTAGAGATGTTGAGCATTTTTTCATCTGTCTGTTGGCCATTTGTATGTCTTCTTTTGAGAAATGTCTATTCATGTCTTTTGCCTATTTTTAAATTAAATTATTCAATTTTTTGTTATTGACTTGAGATCCTAATATAGTTTAGTGATTAACCCTTTGTTGGATAGATGATTTGAAAACATTTTCTCCCATTCTGTAGGTTGTCTCTTCACTTTGTTAACTGTTTCCTTTGCTGTGCAGAGGCCTTTTTAGCTCGCTGTAATCCCACCTGCCTACTTTTGCTTTTGTTCCCTGTGTTTTTGAGGTCTTCTCCAAAAAATCTTTGCTCAGGCCGATGTCCTGTAGCATTTCACCTATGTTTTCTTCTAGTAGTTTCAGAGTTTCAGGTCTTACATTTAAGTCTTTAATCCCTTTTGAGTTGACTTTTGTAAATGGTTAGAGATGGGAGGTCTGGTTTCATTCTTCTGCATGTGGATATTCAGTTTCCCCAGCACCATTTATTTAAAAGACTGTCCTTGTCCGAATATATGTTCTTGGCACCTTTGTTGAAAATCAGTAGGCTGTAAGTGGGTAGATTTATTTTTGAGTTCTTTATTCTGTTCCATTGGTCTGTGTGTCTGTTTTTATGCCAGTGCCATGCTGTTTTAGTTACTACAGTTTTGTAGTATAATTTGAAGTCAAGTCATGTGATGCCTCTAGCTTTTTTCTTTTTGCTCAGGATTGCTTTAGCTATTCAGGTGTTTGTGGTTCCCTACGAATTTTAAGTTTGTTTTTTCTATTTCTGTGAATAACATCATTGGTATTTTGGTAGGGCGGGCATTGAAAATATAGATTGCTTTTGGTAGGAGAGACATTTTGACAATATTAATTCTTTCAATCCATGAGCATAGGATGTGTTTGCATTTGCGTGTGTGTTCTCTTCAATATCTTTCATCAGTGTTTTACAGTATTCCCTATAGAGATCTTTCACTTCTTTGGTTAAATTTATTCCTAGGTATTTTATTTTTTATTTTTGTAGCTATTGTAAGTGGGATTGCTTTCTTGACTTGTTGTCAGCTAGTTTGTTATTGGTGTATAGAAACACTACTGATGTTTTTAGCTGAGCATGGTGCACACACCTGTAGTCCCAGCTACTGGGGAGACCAAGATGTGAGGATCACTTGAGCCCAGGAATTTGAAACTTCAGTTAACTATAATCACACCACTGTACTCCACTGTACTCCAGCCTGAGTGACAGAGCAAGATCCCATCTCTATTAAAAAAAAAAAAAAAAAAAAAAAAAAAAAAGATGGTCAGGCACGGTGGCTCACATCTGTAATACCAGCACGTTGGGAAGCCAAGGTGGGAGGATTGCTTGAGCCCAGAAGTTTGAGACTAGCCTGGGCAACATAGGGAGACCTCATCTCTACAAATAATTTAAAAAAAAATCTGGGGGTGTGGCGGCATGTGCCTGTGATCCTAGATACTCTGGAGGCTGAAGTGGGAGGATCAACTGAGCCTGGGAGGTCAAGGATGCAGTGAACTGTATTTGTGCCAGTGCACTCTAGCCTGGGCAACACAGCAAGACCCTGTTAAAAAAAAAAAAGGAATTACTGATTTTTGTATGTTGATTCTGTATCTTGCAACTTTGCTAAATTTGTTGATCAGTTCTAAGACTCTTTAGGTTTTTTAAACTTAAGATCATGTTGTCTGCAAACAAGGTTAATTTGACTTCCTCTTTTCTGATTGGATGCCCTTTATTTCTTTCTCCTGTCTTATTGCTCGGACTACGACTTCTGGTACTACGTTGAATAAAAGTGCTAAAAGTGAGCATCTTGTCTTGTTCCAGATCTTAGTGGAAAGGCTTTTAATTTTTCCCCATTCAGTATATTAGCTGTGGGCTTGTCATATATGGTCTTTATCATGTTGAAGTATGTTCCTTCTATACCCAATTTCTTGAGGATTAAAAAAAAATTTTTTTAGGTCCAGGCATGGTGGCTCACATCTGCAATCCCTGCACTTTGGGAGGCCAAGGCAGGCAGATCACTTGAGCTCAAGAGTTCAAGACCAGCCTGGGCAACATGGCAAAACCTCAACTCTACCAAAAAATACAAAAACTAGCTGGGCATGGTGTCATGTGCCTGTAATCCCAGCTACTCAGGAGGCTGAGATGGAAGGATCTCCTGAGCCTGGGAGTTTGAGGCTACAGTGAGCTGTGATCACACCACCGCACTCCAGCCCGACTGACTGAATGAGTGCAGCTGCAAAATCATAGCTCACTGCCTTCTCAAACTCCTGGGCTCAAGCAATCCTCCCACCTGAGCCTCTGGTGTAGCTGGGATTACAGGTGCACATCACCATGCCTGGCTTGTTGAGGATATTTATCATGAAGGGATGTTGGGTTTTGTCAAATGCTTTTTTAGTACCTACTGAAATGATCATATGGCTTTTGTCCTTGATTCTATTGATGTGATGTGTCACGTTTGTTGATTCACATATGTTGAACCATCGTTGCATCCCTGGGATGTATCTCTCTTGATCATGGTGACTGATCTTTTCAATATGTTGTTGAATTTAGTTTGCTAGTATGTTGTTGAGAATTTTGCAGCGATGTTCACCAGGAATATTGGCCTGTAGTTTTTTTTGTTGCATCTTCCAATGCTCTTTGAACCAGCCTTACCATTTCACTGTTTCCGTCATTAATGAATGAGTTGAATAAAGTTTTCAATCTGTGTTCAGTAAGAAAGTCAGCTTTTAGCTGGGTGCAGTGGCTCACACCTGTAATTCCAGCACTTTGGGAGGCCGAGGCGGGCGGATCACCTGAGGTCAGGAGTTTGAGATCAGCCTGGCCAACATGTGAAACCCTGTCTCTACTAAAAGTACAAAAATTAGCCGGGTGTGGTGGTGTGTGCCTGTATTCCCAGCTACTTGAGAGGCTGAGGCAGGAGAATCACTTGAACCTGAAAGGCAGAGGTTGAAGTGAGCTGAGATCTCGCCATTGCACTCTAGCCTGGGTGTCAAGAGTGAAACTCCATCTCAAAAAAAAAAAAAGAAGAAGAAAGTCGTGCTTTTAACTTTTGAACATTATACTTACCCAGTTAGAAATTGGGGGTTCTAAGTATTATGAGAGAAAAAACTGTGAATTGACATTACAACTTTATGATAGAGAGTCATTACTCAGTTCCACTGTTAACAAAAGGAACCAGAGATCCCAAGGGGGGATCTATCAGAAGGAAGAGCTCAGATAGACTAATTCAGTATGTTCACAGGTGAGGTTTGAGATTGCCTTGCTCATGATGTGTGGCTCAAGCTGTAAGCGCTCCCCAGACTTGGAAACCTTAGGAAACAACAGCAAAATATGTGAGTGTAACATTTAAAGGGCAGTCGCCTTGGTGCCCCCATGTGCAGGCGTCTGGACCAGGTTGAGCGTCATTCCAGCAGGGCAGGGCACTGGTCACACTGGTCTGTGTAGGACTAGTTTTCATCAAGGCACCATTAGCAGCAATGACAACGGAGACCTAGGTCCCATGCGTGTCTGATCAGATATTCCCACTCCAGTCCCTCTCTGCCTGATATTTGTACTCCAAACTGGTAAACTTGGTCACACCCATTATATATATATATATATATATATATATGCATGCAAGAGATTTCCTTTCAAATAAGAATTCCTGGCCGGGTGTGGTGGCTCACACCTGCAATCCCAGAACTTTGGGAGGCCAAGCAGGGTGGATCATCTGAGGTCAGGAGTTCAAGACCAGCCTGGCCAACATGGTGAAACCCCATCTCTACTAAAAATACAAAAATTAGCCGGGTGTGGTGGCATGTGCCTGTAATCCCAGCTACTCAGGAGCCTGAGGCAGGAGAATCACTTGAACCCAGGAGGTGGAGGTTGCAATGAGCCGAGATTGTGCCACTGCATTCCAGCCTGGGTGACAGAGCAAGACTCCATCTCAAAAAAAAAAAAAAGAGAATTCCTCAGCTAAAAAGGAAAAATTTGGAAAAGTCTTCTCTGGATCTGTAGGCAAGCATGAATAAACAACCAACCCCATGAAGGAGGAAAGGAAAACCCCAGAGAGCATGAGCGTCCTCCAGAGGTCACTTGGATCGGTCTGTGGGGCAGACCACAGCAGCCAGGTTGGGGTTATTTATCAGTTTTGCTATGTAACAAATCATCCCACATTAGTGGCATAACGTAACAATAATCATTACCACTAATCTGTGCATTGGCTAGATGGCTCCACCAGTCTAGGCTGGGCTCTTTTGGGTGGTTCTACTCCTTGCCGCAGACTTGTGGGTTGGCAGGCATTGCTCTGCTCCCTTGCAAGAAGGCAAATGGAAGAACATGAGGCCTCTTAGGCTCAGAACCATGCACCATTTCCTCCAATGGCATCATCGGCTAAAGCAAGTCACACAGCCAAGGTCAATGTCAAATTTTTGCCTATAATCAGGCGATGGCAAGGGTTTGGATGCAAGGAGGGGTGCAGGATTGGGGCCATCGTTCCTAGGAGAGGAAGGATTCATGTGAAACATGTGCTAGTGGCCTATGGAAGCCCCAGCCTCCTATGTGCTTGCCTCCTGCTGGTGCAGCAGGCAGGGCTGGGCTCCCTGTCAGCCGCACCTCCACGTGCCCAGCCAGTCTCCAAGAGAACCAGGGCCAAGTCATACAACTGAATGGCACTGGGCCTGCAACAAAATAATCATCGCCTCACTCTTTTTTTTCTTCTTTCCCTTCCCTCCTCTGATGAATATTTTAATCATTTCAGAGTCGGTTCCTACAGCCCATTAAATTGGTTCTTGTTCCACCTCATTGTGCAGTGGAAGTTTCAAATCAGTTTAATTACCGTGTTGACATCCAGGGACAACGCAACATATCAAGTGGATTCTAATGGAGGCCTTGTGTTTACGTGATGGTGTCTATAATTATCAATAAAATTTCTTGCAGCCCCTGTTGCCTTCTCTCATGAGGATGGAGAAGAATTCTAATGACTAGACTGTGGACTGTGAGTTGGGGCCTCAGGACACAAACAGATAATCACTGAACCAAACAACCACAGTTACTATTTATTGGGTGTGACCCAATGCCCAAGCCATAGTTACTATTTATTGGGTGTGACCCAATTATGTGGTGAGCCTTGGGAGGTATGTAATTGTGTGGGGGTCATGGGCCAGAATTCAGGGAGCTGGAGGGGGTGAGGAATTTCTGGATGTGGCTGAAGTCAGAAACTGTTTCATACGAAATTTACTGGCACTGTAGAAAAGAACTGTGTGTGTGTGTGTGTGCACGTGCATGAGCACACCTGTGTGCAGGTGTGTAAGAAAGAAAGAGAGGCGAGAAACGGTGCAGTGGCTCATGCCTGTAATCCCAATACTTTGGGAGGCCAAGGTGGGTAGATCACTTGAGGTTAGGAGTTTGAGACCAGCTTGGCCAACATGGTGAAACCCTGTCTCTACTAAAAAAAAAAATACAAAAATCAGCCAGGTGGGGTGGCGGGCACCTGTAATCCCAGCTACTGGGGAGGCTGAGGCAGGAGAATCACTTGAACTCGGGAGGTGGAGGTTGCAGTGAGCTGAGATCGTGCCACTGCACTCCAGCCTGGGTGACAGAGCAAGACCCCGTCTCAAAAAAAAAAAAAAAAAGAAAGAGAGAGAGGGAGGAGAGAGAAAGAGGTCAAAAAGCTGAGTAATTAGAGAAAACACTCAAGCCTTGGCACTTACAACCAGCAGCCCCCAGCCAAGGCCACGCAGATGGGGGAGGTGGAGTGGAGGAATGTGAATTCTGCACATTCTGCAGTCATGGCCACCCCGCCCCCATCCTCATTGTCCAGAAGAAACAGAGGCCATGGTGGACAGGGCTTGCAGCAGCCAGCAGGAGCCCTGGCTGCAGCGAGGTGCCTAGCTAGCTCTCCACCAGTCCACAAGGCAGGAGAGGAGGACAGTGCAGGAGCAGCCCAGAGTTCCAGTGCGACTCAAGTGACAGCAACCACCCAGATTCCTACTCTATGGCAAGCTGGTGAGATTCTGCAAGTTCCTCTCTACAAGGAAATTGCAATCAGGACCTGATGCCTTTAGCCGATTCTGACCCTGGGGGTAGTGGATTTATCAGGGAAGGACCCCCCGGGAGCAGAAGGTCATGATAGTGACACAGATGACCAAGCCATTTATTCTGAATAGTAGATGAAATGTGTCCTTACAAATACTGCACACTGGAGACATAGAACATAACAGTTGTACACATACTCTCCCTACTCCTTCACAACCTTGGGAAGTAGATATTATGATTTCTATCACTCCCATTTTACACATGAGGAATCAGAGGTTTAGAGGGGTTAAATAAATTGCCTAAGTCACATTTCTTTGATCCCATAAGGAGTTTTCAGTCCTTCTCCTCTTTGTTCTAATTCTCTGAGGTTAGACCCATTTTCATCCAGCAAGAGCTGTCCAAAGCCTGGTCAGTCCTGTGCATGGACAGAGCAGGGCAGCAGGCTGGGAAGAGAAAGCAGCCTGGAGCGGGGCGGATGAGCTGGCTGGAGATGATGGGGCAGGCTGCATCCCACTGTTCACTGCCTGGGTGACAACAGACACTCAGAGGATCTCTAAAGAGGCTCAAATGTGCTTGAAAGACACAGGGCTTCCTGAAGCTCCCAGGATGCAGGTTTAAATGACAGTTATCCAAATCTCTAAGGAATGATTGGCTCTGAAGGGCTGGGGAAAAGGGGATCTATAGAAACCTGGACTGTATGTGCTGCATCCCAGATATGTGGTAGGTGTCATGGCTTTTACATACATTAACAGGTTTTATCGTTGAATTTTTTTTTTCTTTTGAGACAGAGTCTTGCTCTGTCACCAGGCTGGAGTGCACTGGTGTGATTTTGGCTCACTGCGACCTCTGCCTCTCTGGTTCAAGTGATTCTCCTGCCTCAGCCTCCCGAGTAGCTAGGACTACAGGTGCACACCACCATGCCTAGCTAATTTTTGTGTTTTTTGTAGAGACGGAGTTTCACCGTGTTGGCCAGGATGGTCTGGATCTCCTGACCTTGTGATCCACCCTCCTCAGCCTCCCAATGTGCTGGGATTACAGGCGTGAGCCACCGCACCCAGCCTATCACATTCATTTTTAACTGCTGCATAGTGTTCCACTGAACAAACGTATCTCTCTTTCTTTAATCAGTCCCCTACTGATTAGCTTTTTATCTTTTGTGAGAGGGAAGAAGTAAATGTGGATGTCATTCATACTGTTACTAGGGTTTTTCAGTTACAAAAATGCTGCAGTGAGCATCCTTATGCCTACATCTTTGCCTACATATATGAGTGTCATATAATGTCTCTGAATTTTAGTACATTTATTTGAAATGCTTGAAACTAGAAGTGCTTTGGATTTCCATTTTCTTCTGGATTTTGGAATAGTTGCACACTGGTTGCATATCCCAAATCTGAAAATCTGAAATTCTCCAATGAGCATTTCCTTTGAGTGTAATGTGGGTGCTCAAAAAGTTTCAAATTTGGGGGCATTTCAGATTTCAGATTTTTGGATTTGAGATGCTCAACCTATAGGCACATGGCTCCCAGAATAAAGACTACATTTCTCGGCACTCCTGCATTCAGCTATGACCAGGCAACTAAGAGCTAGTCAATGGGACATAGCAGAAGCGATGCATGTAACTCTGGGATTGCTGCTTTACAGGGAAGAAGTGTGGCTGCATACCTTTCCCCATTGGCCCTGGCTGGAGTGTGGATGTGGAGGGGAGCTCTTTTATATTATGCAGATGAGGGTAGCAGTCTAGGATAGCAGAGCAACAAAATATGAACCCTGGGCCCACAACAACATGGAATCACACACTCCCACACCAACAGCTGTAGATTGATTAAGCTGGGCTACTATGTCCAGAAAGAAATATACCTCTGTTGTGTTTAAGCCACTGTTATTTGGGTTCTCAATTACAGCAATCAATCCAATACTCTAATTAAAATTAATATATTCATAGGATAAATTCAGAGCAGTGGAATTGCTACATCAAAAAGTATATGCATTTAAAAATTTGATTTCTAATGCCAAATTGCCTTTCACAGCTGCTGCACTAATTTATACTCCCACTAAGGGTACATGATGGCACCTGTTTTGCCAGAGCCTTGCCAACACTGCACATTATCAAGCTTCAAATGTTTGCCCATAGTTGAAAAATAGCTAATAATTAAAAATTTTATATTAATGTAATTATGATGGAAAGGCAGAGTCTATGCCTATGTTTATTATTTTTTGCATACATTATCTTCCATCCGTATGCCAATTCTATGGCATGTTATTATTATCACCATTTAGTTTACCTCTAAAATATTAACTGTGCAAGATGGCACAGTGCGTAAGTGATGGAGCCAGCTCTGAATTCAGGTCTGACTCACTCTAAAACCAGAGCTCTTTTATCTGCCTTGCCAGGGTTGCCACCTCCCTATCACCATCTGTATGTGTACTGAACAGGAACATGAGGGCCCAGACAGGCAGATTGGCCTCCATGGCCAGGTCCACCTGGGCCCACTGAAGCATTGATAAATTATGATCATCAGCTCTGACCTCAGGTAGTGGGACTTATGAACTTCTGCTTAAGACAGAGGTAGCTTTGAGGTCTTTTTCTGCTTTTCTCATTGAACGGCTACCAAGCCTGACCAACTTGTAAGCATCTTCAAAAACACTTTTTTCCTTTAGTTGTATTATGTCTAAAACCAGTAGAGAAAATTGCCTTTCAGAATAAAAGTTGTAGCATGATCATCAATAGCCTACATTCTAGGCAGAGAACAGCATCCTGACCGAAAGAAGAGGCCTTGGAGCTTCAATTTCCTCATCTTTATACTGAGAATAATCATTAGCTTTTTATCTTTGTGAGAGAGAAGAAGGAAATGTAAATGTATGCTTTGTATATAGTAGAAACTCCAAAAATTATACGTATTATTTTTTAATTGTTAGGACTTCTTTCCAATACCCCTGCAGCTCACAGGCCTATGAAGTACACACATTTATACTGATGTAACTAGGCCTCATTTACAAATTCATTCAGAAAATATGTATTGCTGAGTCTTGACATCTCTGGGCATGACATGAGGATAAGAGTCGTAACACCAGCTAACACACGCATAGTGCTTACACCAATCCAGGCACTCTTCTGTCCTTTTCATGTACTGACCCACTTAATCATCACAACCACAACCCTAATCTGGAGGATCCCCATCTTACGGATGGGGGAGTCTGAGTTGAGAGGGGCCAGTGAGCCACAACTCTCAGAGCTTTACCCCAGCGGTCTGGTGAATTTCTTACACCTCCTGTAGCTACACCAGGCTTCTCACCATTCTCACTGCTGTTCCCAGGTGTTCCTCCCCTTGGAGAATATCCTAGCCACCTATATGAGTCCATTCTCACACTGCCATAAAGAAATTCCTGAGACTGGGTAATTTATAAAGAAAAGAGCTTTAATTGGCAGGGCTGTGAGCCAATTAAACCTCTTTTCTTTATAAATTACCCAATTAAACAGGAAGCAAAGCAGCTTCTGCTTCTAGGGAAGACTCAGGAAACTTAGAATCATGATGGAAGGTGAAAGGGTAGCAGGCATGTCTTACGTGGATTAAGCAGGAGGAAGAGAGATAGCAGGGAGGTGCTACACACTTTTAAACAACCAGATCTCATGAGAACTCATTATACAGTACCAAGGTGGGGATGCTGCTAAACCATTCATGAGAACTTTGCCCTCATGATCCATCCAATCACCTCCCACCAGGCTCCCCTTCCAACATAGGGGATTACAATTGAATATGAGATTTGGGTGGGGACACAGATCCAAACCATATGATTCTGTCCCTGACCCCTCCCAAATCTCATGTTCTCATATTCCAAAATACAATCATCCCTTCTCAACTGTCCCCAAAGTCTTAACTGTGTCCAGCATTAACTCAAAAGTGCAAAGTCCAAGTCTTATCTGAGACAAAGCTAGTCCCTTCCACCTATGAGCCTGTAAAATAAAAAAAAAGTTAGTTATTCCCAAGGTACAATGAAGGTGCAAGCATTTGGTAAATACTCCCGTACCAAAAGGGGGAAATAAGCCAAAAGAAAGGCGCTGCAGGCCCCAGGCAAGTCTGAAACCCAGCAGGGCAGTCATTAAATCTTAAGCTCCAAAATAATCTCCTTTGGCTCCATGTCCCACATCCAGGACACACTGGATGCAAGGAGTGGGTTCCCAAGATCTCGGGCAGCTCCAGCCCTATGGCTTTGCAGGGAATAGCCCCTGTGGCTGCTGTCATTAACTGTTGTTTAGTGCACGTTGCTTTTCTAGGTGTATGGTGTAAGTTGTCAGTGGATCTACCATTCTGGGGTCTGGAGGATGGTGGCCCTCTTCTCACAGCTCCAGTAGGCAGTGCCCTAATGGGGACTCTGTGTGGGGCCTCCAACCCCACCTTTCCCCTCTGCACTGCCCTAGTAGAAATTCTCCATGAGGGCTCTGCCCCTGCAGCAGGCTTTTGCCTGGACGTTCAGGCTTTTCCATACATCCTCTGAAATCTTGGTGGAGGCTCCCAAACCTCAACTCTAGCACTCTGGCTACCCACAGGCTTAAGACCAAGTGGAAGCTGTGAAGGCTCATAGCTTGCACCTTCCGAAGCAGCAGCCTGAGCTGTACCTGGGCTGCTTTGAGCTAAGGCTGGAGCTAAAGCAGCCAGGATGCAGGGAGCAGTGTCTTGAGGCTGCTCATGGTGGCAGGGCCCTGGGCCTGGTGCACCAAACCATTCTGTCCCGCTAGGCCTTTGGGCCTGTGATGGAAGGGGCTGCCCCTGAAGGTCTGTGAAATGCCTTGGAGGCCCTTCCCCCATTGCCTTGGCTATTGCTCTTGCTTTCCTTTTAGTAATGCAGTTTTTGCACCTGGCTTGAACTGTTCCTTTGGAGATGGGCTTTTCTTTTCTACCACATTGCCAGGCTGAAAATTTTCCAAACTTTTACGTTCTGCTTCCCTTTTAAATATAAATTCCAGCTTCAAGTCATTTCTTCACTTGTGCACATGAGCATAGGTTGTTAGAAGCAGCCAGACCACTTGTTGAACACTTTGCTGCTTAGAAAATTATTCTGCCAGATCCATAAATCATCATTCTCCAGTTCAAAGTTCCACAGATCCGTAGGGCAGAGGCATAATGCAGGCAACCTCTTTACTAATGTATAACAAAAGTGACCTTTGCTCCAGTTTCCAATAAGTTCTTCATCTCCATCTGAGACCTCTTTAGCCTGAACTTCACTGTCCATATGACTATCAGCATATTGGTCACAACCATTCAACAAGTTTCTAGGAAGTTCCAATTTTTCCCTCATTTTCCTGTCTTCTTCTGATCCCTCAACACTCTTCCAGCCTCTGCCCATTATCCAGTTCCAAATCCGCTTCCACATTTTCAGGCATTTTTATAGCAATGTCCCACTTCTCAGTACCAATTTTCTGTATTGCCAAGACCAGCTCAGTCGTGGGGATCCTAACCCAGTGGCGCTAGAGGAATTAAAGACACACACACAGAAATATAGCATGTGGAGTGGGAAATCAGGGGTCTCACAGCCTTCAGAGCTGAGAGCCTTGAACAGAGATTTAGCCACATATTTATTGACAGCAAGCCAATGATAAGCATTATTTCTATAGATTGTAGATTAACTAAAAGCATTCCTTACAGAAAATAAAGGGATGGGCTGAAATAAAGGGAGGGGTCTGGCTAGTTATCTGCAGCAGGAACATGTCCTTAACGCACAGATCGCTCATGCTATTGTTTGTGGTTCAGGAACGCCTTTAAGCAGTTTTCTGCCCTGGGTTGGCCAGGTGTTCCCTGCCCTCATTCTGGTAAACCCACAACCTTCAGCGTGGGCATCATGAACATGTCACGGTGCTGCAGAGATTTTGTTTATGGCCAGTTTTGGGGCCAGTTTATGGCCAGATTTGGGGGCCTGTTCCCAACACTGTATTAGTCCGTTCTCACGTGACTATAAAGAAATAACCGAGACTGGTAATTTATAAAGAAAAGAGGTTTCATTGGCTCACAGTTCTACAGCTTATACAGGAAGCACAGTGGCTTCTGCTTCTGGGGAGGCCTCAGGAAACTTAGAACCATGGCAGAAGGTGAAGGGGAAGCCGACACGTCTTACATGGATGAAGCAGGAGGAAGAGAGAGGGGGGCAGGTGCTGCACACTTTTAAACAACCAGATCTCGTGAGAACTCACTTGCTATACAGTACCAAGGGGGGTGATGGTGCTAAACCATTCTTGAGAATTCTGGCCCCATGATCCAATCACTTCCCATCAAGCCTCACATTGGGCATTACAACTGAACATGAGTTTGGATGGGGACACAGATCCAAATCATATCACTGCCATTTCCTTCCTGGAGCACCTCCAGCATCACTTTCTCCTCCCTCCCTTTGTATTGTGTCCTACCCTGCTCCTGCCTCCCTTCAAGCCTTCTCAATTCCCTGCTCTATTGTAGGTCTTCACTGAGACCTATGACAGCCCTCAAGGGCAGGGATGTGTCTGATTCATCTGTGCATCTTGGGCCTGGTCTATCCAGGCAGAGGCAGCCAGAGAAGAACTAAGGGAACAAGAACTCAAAGGAACAGGCCAGGAGCTCCCTGGTTGAACGGAATTAGGGAGAATTTTATAATAGTGTCTGGATTCTTAGAGTACTAGCCCATCTCTGTACTTCTTAGAGTATAGGAGAGAAGAGTTGACATCCAGAGAGCCATGAGACCTTATTGAAACCGGGGGGAAATCTGCCATTTGGAAGGCATGGCAGGAACATCTCCCGCCCTGACTCCCTTTTCTGAGACAGAGAGAAGCATTCACAGGAACGTCTGCCCACACAGCCTATGGGAGCATCCACTTCCTGTAGACCCTGGTGAGGGCTGGCTGGGGAGAAGGGGAGGGTGGCAGCAGCCCAGCATGTTGCCAGGTGGCTAAACCTCAAGGACAGTATGTGCTCAGTAGATCCCTATGCTGATGTCTCCAGGCTGGGTTTAGGCTGGCCCCTCCTCTTGTGTTTGGGCTTTGTATTCTGGGAGAAATTTCCCATAGATTATGTCCTAAGACAAGAGAGTCAGGTCAGGAGAAAGACTTCCTGAGGCTCCCTGAACCTAAGCACCAGGTGCAGGGGCCCAAGTCTTCATGGCTGTGGGGTGCCATGTGCCCGCTTTGGCATGTCCAGGAGAACTAAAACCCATCCAATACAAAAAGGGAAAAGTCCAGGGGATTTCCATCAGACAAGAAATCATAAAGTTGTACATGTTTTGCCTGACTTGAACCCAGTTAGATTTCTAGGCAGACCTGGGGAAGAAGTCAGTGGGCCAGAAGGGTACTTTCTTATGGGACTTTGCCCTCTGACTATTGCCAGCAGCACTGGACCAGGAATGTCTTGAAGATGGGGATGGAGTGTGACTCTTTTTTGCATCCCTAGCCATTAGCACAATCCATGACATACACTGAGTTATCAATAAGTGTAGGGTCCAGCCCCATAGGGTTGGTGGGTTTTCTCCCCATGTGTGGAGATGAGAGAGTGTAGAAATAAAGACACAAGACAAAGAGATAAAAGAAAAGACATCTGGGCCCGGGGGACCACTACCACCAAGACGCGGAGATTGGTAGTGGCCCCGAATGCCAGGCTGCGCTGATATTTATTGGATACAAGACAAAGGGGCAGGGTAAGGAGTGTGAGCCATCTCCAATGATAGGTAAGGTCACATGGGTCACACATCCACTGGACAGGGGGCCCTTCCCTGCCTGGCAGCCAAGGCAGAGAGAGAGGAGAGAGAGAGAGAGACAGCTTATGCCATTATTTCTGCTTATCAGAGACTTTTAGTACTTTCACTAATTTGCTACTGCTATCTAAAAGGCAGAGCCAGGTGTACAGGATGGAACATGAAGGCGGACTAGGATGGAAGATGAAGGCGGACTAGGAGCGTGACCACTGAAGCACAGTATCACAGGGAGATGGTTAGGCCTCCGGATAACTGCAGGCGGGCCTGACTGATGTCAGGCCCTCCACAAAAGGTGGAGGAGTAGAGTCTTCTCTAAACTCCCCCAGGGAAAGGGAGACTCCCTTTCCCGGTCTGCTAAGTAGTGGGTGTTTTTCCTTGACACTGACGCTACCGCTAGACCACGGTCTGCTTGGCAACAGGCGTCTTCCGAGACGCTGACGTTACCGCTGGACCAAGGAGCCCTCTGGTGGCCCTGTCCGGGCATAACAGAAGGCTCACACTCATCTTCTGGTCACTTCTCACTATGTCCCCTCAGCTCCTATCTCTGTATGGCCTGGTTTTTCCTAGGTTATGATTGTAGAGCGAGGATTATTATAATATTGGAATAAAGAATAATTGCTAAAAACTAATGATTAATGATATTCATATATAATCATATCTAAGATCTATATCTAGTATAACTATTCTTATTTTATATATTTTATTATATTGGAACAGCTCGTGCCCTTGGTCTCTTGCCTTGGCACCTGGGTGGCTTGCCACCCACAAATAAGTTTTTATTGATTGAATTAATGAATAGAAGGATAAATAGATAAAAATGAATGAAATGAAGATTAATAATGGATCTTAATGATTCTAGTTTAAAATGCCAGTCATTAGCTAGACCACCCCTCCCACCACCACCACCCAGTAACTAACATCATCTTCTTTCCCAATAATTGGACATGCTTTATGATAACTTAGGTCGCACCTGCCAAGATGTCCCAAATTTTACCTACTGAGACTAGAGAACAAGAAAATTCCCATGTGTGCTTCTAGGATAAAATTATTAGACCTTATTAGTTGAGAGACTTTGAAGAACACTGTAACTTCAGTTTCCCAATCTGTAAAATGGGGGTAAAAAGCATAACCATCTCCAATTATCTCCTGAATTAAATGAGATAATTCATGTAAAGCACTGAGCTGAGTTCAGGGCATCTATTAAATTCTTAATAAATGCTAGCATCATTATTACCATCATTCCTCATAGTCCAGGATACCTTTTCTTTTCTTTTCTAATTTTTGCTACAGGGTCACCCACTCAGTCTGCTCCCCAGGCTGGAATGCAGTGCACAATCATAGCTCACTGTAACCTTGAACTCCTGGGCTCAAGCAATCCTCCCACCTCCGCCTCCTGAGTAGCTGGGACTACAAGCACGAGCTACCATGCTTGGCTAATTTTTAAATTTTTTTGTAGAGACTGGGTCTCATTTTTGTTGCCCAGGCTGGTCTCAAACTTATGGCCTCAAGCAATCCTCCTCTCTCAGCCTCCCAAAGTGCTAGAATTGCAGGTATCGACACTGCACCCGGTCTCAGGATACTTTTTCAACGGACTTTAATTCCTTCATACTTTCTGTTTTATAATATTTTGGAGAATGGGATTTCCCACCCTCAATGTTATTCTTGCCTGCCAAGTGCAGGTGTTCTGTCTTTGAAAAGGACAGAGGCTTCTCTTTGAAAGACAGAGTCCCAGGACGGTGGTGGCTCCTGCCTCCGGAATATGCTTTCCCCAGAGCAAGCTGGACTGTGAAGTCTGCCAGCCCCAGAGGGACTGAGCAGGAACTAGGTTGAGCAATGGCCTGGTGGCCATTCTGGATTTCCACATCCCCATCCCGCCACCCCCACCTGCAACGGAGGTCACTCCTCACTCCTCTGGGCTGGAGCTCCCCAGGTCAGCTCCAGGGGGAAGGTGCCCTCACTCTGCCCACAAGACTGCTGAACACTGTTAATTTCAGAGGCATAGGGTGGATTCTTTTTCAGGTTGTCAGCACAGCGTCTATCCCCAACACAGATCCCCTGTCGGCTCCTGCAGGCCTCATTCTGTGAAAGGAAATCGGAGACTCAGGGTCAAATCATTTGGAAATACAGGAGTTCAGGCCTTGACAGAGTGAGAAAGAGGTGAAAGCCTGAGTTACTAGCTCTACTGGGCTTAATTTCCACATAGGAAGGTAAGGCAAACACAGCAGTGTAGCATGTTGTTGCTGAACGGAACTCAGGTTGATCTGGTCTGACTTTTCCATTGTTCAGTTGAGGACACCAAGAGGCTCGGTAGTCCTGCCCAAAGTCACAGAGAGAGCTTGGGCTGAGCCTGGACTAGACCCAGGTCTCAGGCCTCAGGCTCGACTACCCTTTTTTGTAAGGTCTAGTTTTTGTCATAAGGGAATGACTACACTTTGTTGAGGCAGCCAGGGACTTATTGCTACTGGCATCTAGTGGGTAGAGGTCAGAGATGCTGCTGAAAACGGCACACATATGACAGCCCCACAATAAAGAACTGTCATGCCCAGAGCGTCAACTCAGCTGGCTCTGTCAGCGAGTGTAGGTAACACTCTAGGCTGATCACCCAAGCTTCCTGGAAGAGTGGAATTGCAAGAGGGGAAAAAATGCAGTGGAAATAGCTTGTAGTTTAGCATTTCCACTGTTTGGTGAGAAAACAGGTGTAGTGTCTTTTTTCTGACACTTCTGATACCAAGTGTGTGGAGAGTGTTCCACACTCGTGACCCGTGACTCTGACATCAACAGGAATCCAACAATCAATTCAGTTGTAACTCCTGGAGTTAGAGCCGACCATGCATGTTCAAGGCTCCGTCCCAGACTGCCCCCGCTTCAGATGCCAGCCACAAGTCCAAGAAGCCGCCCATACTTCTGACTATACATCTGGGAGTTTCTACAACCCCTTCTTCGGTTTTGATAATTCACAGCTCATAAAACTCAGGAAAACACATTAATTAACATTTGCCCATTAATTATAAAGGATACAATTCAGGAACAACCAACTGGAAGAGCTGCATAGGGAGGGTGGCAGCCACCACCATCCTGGGGCTCTGTCTTTCAGATGCACCATCCTTGAAGCACATCAATGTCTTTCTTTTATTTTTTAAACAGGGTCTCACACTGTCACCCAGGCTGGAGTGCAGTGATGAAATTGTAGCTCACTGTAGCCTCGACGTCCTGGGCTCAAGCAATCCTCCGGCCTCAGCCTTCCAAGTAGCTGAGACTACAGACACATGCCACTATATGGCTAAATAAAAAAAAATGTTTGAGGGGCTAGGCACAGTGGGTCACGCCTGTAATCCCAGCACTTTGGGAGGCTTAGGTGGGAGGATTGCTTAAGACCAGGAGTTTGAGATCAGTCTGGGCAACACAGTGAAACCTTATCTCCACTAAAAATAAAAAAAGTTAGCTGGGCATGGTGGCACAGGCCTGTGGTCTCAGCTACTCAGGAGGCTGAGGTAGGAGGATCACCTGAGCCCAGGAGGTCAAGGCTACAGTGAGCTGAGATTGTGCCACTGCACTCCAGCCTGGGCAACAGAGTGAGACCCCCCGTCTCTTAGAGGCTGGTCCTGAACTCCTGGCCTCAGGTGATTCTCTCACCTTGGCCTCTTAAAGCAATGTTTTTCTCAACCCAGAAGTTCTCTGAATCCCTGTCATTTAGGGTTTGTTCTTGTTTTTATTAAAACAAATTTTTTTAAAGAGATAGGGTCTCTCTATGTTTCCCAGGCTGGCCTCAAATTCCTGGGCTTAAGCAATCCTCCCACCTCAGTCTCCCCAGTAGCTGGGATTACAGGTTTCAGCCACTGCATCTGACTTCACTTAGGATTTTTTTGGGAGATTTTTATCTGACTTCATTTGGGAGCGTTTTTGCAGGGAGTGGGAGGGCGGGGGCGGGGATTTTAAACACAGCTATGCTGCTGTGCTTCTCTTACTTTCCTACGTGGAAATTAAGCTCACTTAAGGTAGTAACTCAGGCTTTGACCTCTTTCTTGCTCAAGGTCTGAATTATGCAGGCATGATTGATGAAATCATTGGCCATTTGGTGACTGGACTTAATCTCCAATCCCTTTCCTCTCCTTGAAGGTCAGGAGTGAGGGGGTGGGGCTGAAAGTTCTAATCCTCTAATCACATGGTTGATTTTTCTAGTGACCAGCCCCCATCCTGAAGCTATCTAGGGCCTCTCCATGACTCATCTCATTAGCATACAGGACTATCAATTCCAAGGATTTTGAGGTGCTGTGTCAGGAACCAGGGACAAAAACCAAATATTTATTTTGTATCATACCACAGCAAGCCTCGGATGGCTCAATGTCTTGGGCTGAAAGGGAGGGGCTGTTTGACTCAGGAGACAAGAGAACAACAGTGGGAGGTGTCCTTTGTGTTCATACTCTCCTGTGTGGTTTGGTGAGCCTCAGGCTTTACACGATGTAGGTGATGTGGGCCCTCCATTACCTCATCTTATACTCAGGCTATGAAATGTGTCAGATGCCAGCCTTCTTGTAAAAGTTGGGGAGAGGCTGCTATGGTCAGAATGTTTTTGTTCCCTCCAAAACTCACGTGTTGGAAACTTAATCCCCAGTGCAAAAGCATTGGGTGGTGGGGTTTACTGGGAGGTGTTCAGGTCATGAGGGTGGAGCATGAGTGGATTAAAGCCAGTCTAAAAAGGGCTTGTGGATGCGGATTCCCTCTCTTCTGCATTTCTGTCCTGTAAGGAACAGTGATTGCCCCTGCTCCGGAGGATATAATGTGTAAGGTACCATCCTGGGGGTGGCCCTCTCCAGACACCAAGCATGTTGGCACCTTGATCTTGGACTTCCCAGCCTCCAGAACTGTGAGAAATAAATTTCTGTTCTTTATTAATTACCCAGCAATTTTTATAGCTGCACAAAATGGTTTAAGACAGAGGTCATTCATAGCAAGCTTCAGTTTTTACTTTTTCCCCTTGCATCTGAACAATTGCAAGCAGAAAGAACAACTGAGTGCTTTATTTCTGCAACCACCATGCTGCTACTGAGTGAAGGGGAAGGAGGGATAAGAGCTTGCCTTCTTTCCTTGTGTTAATTGCAACATCTTCCAAAACCCAGCAAGGAAGGCATGAAGTGAGCCTACCCAGGCCAGTCTCCAGATGAGGGGACTGTAGCTACAGATTGCTATGTTTCCTGTTGGTGGTAGTAGCAAGATTTCATAGGGGCCTTTCTTGCCATTGCTCAAAATGAAATGCATTGACACCAAAGGAAGTGGTGAAACTGTGGGCATTGTATGCTTTAGAAATTTGACATTTGGAAACCTGCAGACCTGAAGAGGCAGTAACTTCTCCTGAAGATCTGATACCCAAGGGCTACCCAGACAAGGAGCTGACTTGTCAGGAAGTGTGGTGGACCTTGACGCAAAAACTCAAACCACAAATGTTTCACTTCCAAATTTTGCAGGCTTTGTTCTATAGACATTTTTGTTAAGCCCTGTATAAAACAATAGGATGACTGGGTTCTTTCCCCACCTCATGGTGACTACGTGCATCTTCTACGAACATTCCCATGTCATGTGGTCAGCTTCCAAGAAAGACTTTACCAATGAGTCTGTTTACAGATTCTCAACCAGAGGACTTACAGGAATGCACAGTATCTATTTGGGATGCAGAGGTCCATGAGCCCCAGACCTCATCCCCAATCAGGCAGTTGGGTAGGAATGGTGTGGTTACTGATGGTGGGAGGGCAGGGATGGCGGGGAGTTTCCTGTGGAGGTCCCACAACTGAAGAAATCTCTCTACCTCCTGATTTGATCCAGGCTTTCCAGGGATAAAATAAGAGGGGGAAACAAAGAAGTAATCATTCCCCAGCCCCCAATATGCCCCATCTCTGACTCAGCTCCCAGAAGAGCAGTAATAGGTCCCTGCTTATCAGATGGCATTGGAAGGGGGTGGGTGCCTGGGTGGGTGCCTTGCTGTGTGCAGTGAGGAGGTCTCAGCAGCAGCCTCTGAAGCCAACTGTTTGGCTGGAATCTAGGTGCGCTACTCACTAGCTGGGGAACTTACAGCAAGTTACTTCACCTCTTGTGCCTCAGTTTTCTCATTCGTCAAAAGGGAGTACTAATAGCAGCATCATTGACAAAAGCTGAAAGGGGGAAGCAAGCCAAGTGTTCATCCACTGAGAAATGCATAAATAAAATGTGGCCTAGACATACACGGAATACTATTCAGCCTCAAAGGAAGAGAATCTGGACACGTACTGCAACATGGATGAACTCTGAAGACATCATGCTGAGTCCAAGGACAAACACTGTATGATTCCACTTAGATGAGGTACTTAGAGCCGTCAAATTCGTAGAGATAGAAAGTAGAATGGTGCAGGTCAGGTGTTCAAGACCAGCCTGGCCAACATGGAAAAACCCTGTCTCTATTAAAAAATACAAAAATTATCCAGGTGTGGTGGTGTGCACTTGTAATCCCAGCTACTCGGGAGGCTGAGGCATGAGAATCACTTGAACCCAGGAGGTGGAGGTTGCAGTGAGCCAAGATCGCACCACTGTACTCCAGCCTGGGCAGCAAGAGCAAGACTCCGTCTCAAAAAAAAAAAAAAAGGAAAGTAGGACGGTGGCTGCCAGGGGCTGGAGGAAGAGGGGAATGGGAAGTTCTTGCTTAATGAGCATAGTTTCAGTTTCGCAAGATAAGGAGTTCTGGAGATGGATGGGAAGATGGATGCACAACAGTATGAATGTACTTAATGCCACTGAACTACACACTTAAAAATGGTTACGATGGTAAACTTTGTGTATGTGTATTTCACCACAATTTTTAAAAATAAATTAAGTAAGGAGAAATATTACCCACCTCAGGGTTGTTCTAGGATTAAATGAGTTAATTGAGTTAATTCACTGGTTCTCTACCAGGGAGCTTTTGTCCCCTCCACTCTGCCCCCCAGGGGACATTTTGTTCCCAGACCAAACTGAGGGTCAGGCTGCTATTTCTCACCACCTAATAATGAGATGCAGATGAACCGGGGAGGAAGAGAGGTTTTATTTTCTGCAATCGGTTATAGGGAGAAGGCCTGGAAATTATCGCCAGACCAACTCAAAATTACAGTTTTCCAGAGCTTATATACCTTCTAAGCTGTATGTCTACATGTAAGTGTGCATTCATTTAAAGACATAAGTGATTAACTTCTTCTAATCTATCACTAAGGTCTCAGTACTGAAGACCTTCCTCTGGGGCCTCAGTAAATTTGCTTAATCTAAATGGGTCCGAGTGCTGGGGTGATCATCCTTATCTTGTCTCCTGTTAAATCACGGAGGTTTGGGGAGTTCCTTTAGACCCCCAATAAACTTATTCGTGGAGGCCTGGGGAGTTTCTTCAGACCTCCAATAAAACTCATCTAATCCTAAAAGGGTCCTGTTAAGAATTCCTTTGTTATTTGGTCGTGCTTTAAGGCCCAGGAAAGGCCTAGGCAAGACTCTAGGGGGGCTTCTGTTACATTCCAGCCTTTGTATAAGGGCACTGGCTTTTTTTTAGCTTTTAATATGTAACTTAACCACTCAGTCAATACTGAAACAGTTGTTATGGAGGCCTGTGTTAGTGAGACCTGGCCTGCCACAATTTGACAAAAGTTGGTTACCACAACTTGTAGAAGGCTGGTTGGTGCTATTGGCATCTGGAGGGTAGAGGCCAAGGATATGGACGGGACAGTGCTCCACATCAACACACCAAAGACCTGTCCTGCCCAGGATGCTGAAGTTAAGAAGTTCCAGTGTAAAGTACCTGGTGCAGAGGCCAGAGGCAGTGGCTCACGTCTGCAATCCCAGCACTTTGGGAGGCCAAGGCGGGCGGATCACCTGAGGTCAGGAGTTCAAGACCAGCCTGGCCAACATGGCGGAACCCCGTCTACTAAAAAATGCAAAAATTAGCCCGGCCTGGTGGCGCAGGCCTGTAGCCCCAGCTACTCCGAAGGCTGAGGCAGGAGAATCGCTTGAACCCGGGAGGCAGAGGCTGCAGTGAGCTGAGACTGCATTGCTACACACCTGCCTGGGTGACAGAGTGAGGCTCTGTCTCCAAAAAAAGAAAACAAAATCTCCCTCGTAATTTCTATCCGTTGTCCTCACTAAGATTGGGTGTGTGCACACATCCCTCACCTGAGTGTGTGTCGGCAGCGGCACTGAGGCCCCTGCACCGAGAGGCTGGCTGCCCGCGATGTCCTCGAAACCCAGGATGCAAACGATCGTTGCGGCATATTAGAACACCAGACGCTAGGCGTCCTTCGCTGTAGCGCAGTCACCTTGTCGCCGTCAGCGGTCCCCCTCTGTGTGGATGGAAGCAGGGCAGTTTGCCCTTTGTTCTCTAGAGGCTGCCCTCACCTGGCTGTCCCCTGAGAGGAACGGGCTGGTGGCCGAAGGCAAATCCAGAGCCATCCTTACAGCCCCGCGTGTAGCCTCTTGTGAGAGCCAGAGCACTTGGCACACAGATTCTGCAACACCCCCGATATTTCCACCGGCGATTGTGATGGTAAGGTTTAGGGTGGCAGCGGTCATATTTAACCAGGAGAAAGAACTTACATGTGGCAAATGCGCAGAAGTATAGGAGTCATGCATAGATGTGTGCACGAGAAACGGCCAGTTGCCAGTAGTGTGCAAAGTCCTGGCTTAAACAGGTCCCAAGAGCCTTTCATCCGTTGATTTGTCCTTCCTCACCTCTCTTTTGGGATGCGTGCATGTCTTGGGGGTCACTTTTCCATTCCCCTGACCCCAGCACCCCACCGTCTCTCGCCAGCATCGGCTGAGCTCCTACTGCCATCTTGTGGCCGTTCACGTAAGGTGCACCAGAGAGACGGAGCCCCTGCTGTCCTTGTCCTAGGACTTGATTTGCAGAGATTTGGGAGCCTTCCTGACTCTGGGGTGCTCATTTCCTTCACGAACAGAAAGAAAAGCCACTCCTGGGCACATTGCTGTCATGTGTGAGGCTGGAAGCACTCCCTACGATGGGATTCTCTCAACTGTCCCTATTTGCATCTCTAGTCCTCACATAGTACAATTCACTGTGTGAGTGTGTGTGTGTGTGTGTGTGAGAGAGAGAGAGTGAGAGTGGGTGTGAGTGTGTGTGTGAGAGTGAGTGTGCGTGTGTGTGTGTGTGTGTGATTATTGGTAAGGGGAAGGTACAAGAAGCAGGGTAGGCACTGATGCTAGTACTGTACTTCAAAGTCCTCAAGGAAGAAGTTGTCTCGTTTTGAGCCAAGGATTTGGGTGTTTCTAGAGAGAGGAAAAACGTTGAGCTCCAGAGCTCATGAAAAGCTCCATCACAATGAAGGATTGTCTTGTCTTTTTAGCCACATCCTCCCATTCACATTGCAGCATATTGAGATCTTGGCACTGTCTCCACTCTTTCTTTGGCATATGGCTTCCAATTTGGGCTCCCTGAGGTGAAGAACCATTCAAGTCCACAACCTGCATCTCACACAGGGCTGAGCCTAGGGAAGGTATTAAATGTTTCTTGAATGAAAGAACCTTATCTTCATTCAGATGCTCTGTGGTCAGCATATCCTGCCAATTCTTCTTCCAGAAATCATTTTCCTATCCCTAGCCCCCTCTCTTTATTCCCAGTGTCAATGTAATGCATGCCATGTGCCATTCGGCCACTCAAATATTCCTTTATGATGAGGAGCTCATTCCCCTTGACTGCACAAAGTTAAGTCCCTCCCCAGGGATTGTCCTCCATCCAAAGGAAACTCATTCACCCAAGGTTAAATCTCCTCCTGGGGGTAGCCCACATCCCATAACTAATCAATGTTGGCGGGGTGGCCCCAGCCCCTGTACCTCAAACCCAGACAACTCTGAAGGACCATCAGAGACCCAGAACTTCCTGTGGGATTGGCTGAGGCCTCTCTGGTGACTGCATTGCAGTTCAGCTTCTCCCTCTGCCCAAAGTGCTTCCTTCATTCCTCACAGGTTGAGGGCTATGGTTGCACTGGAGAAAGACAGCAAAAGGCCGAGGGCAGTTACACTTTGCTGAGGACAAAGTGTCAAAGTCCAACAGGCCTCCTTGGTAGCATATAAAGAGATCCTCATCTTCTTCAACCAGAGGGCAGAAGCAGCTGAGGCTCAGAAGGGAATGGAGCTCCAGAGAAGGCTGGACTCTCCATTTAGATGAGTCCACTATGCCGAGGCCCCAGCTGGGAGGGAGACTTGAGATGGGAATCATGGCAGCTCTAGAGCTATCTGTGAGATTGGCTGAAGCCTCTGTCATAACTGCATCACAGTTCAACTTGAGGTTCTTGAAACCCCAGGTCCTCCAAACACTGGCCTGCAGATGTGACCCATACCCCTCTGCTTGAAGACAACTCAAAGACTCCTCATACCTTTCATAACTTACCCCCACCTTCCTGCGTGGCTAAAAGCTACAGTCAAGCCACAACACAACCAGGCCAGGAATGTACTCTCCCCTGAGGGAGAAGGAGACTATACATCAAAGAAGCTATAGCACCTAGCCAGCATGTACTGGCAGAAGCAGAGAGGATATATATCAGATGGGATCTGGAGGGCACTGAACCTAGAGAAATAGAATATAAAGTTGGATAATAGAGAGTTTATTAATATGAGGACATTCTTCTGATAAAAGATGAATATCCTGTTGATATGACAGGAGACAGGGAAATACTGGGTAGAAGAGGGCAGTTCCCTGGCAAAGGTCCCACCCTCAAGCCTGGATACCCATGGCCCTAAATGGGAACAGGCATTCCTGTTTTCACGTTCAAAAGTTGCCTTTTGGCCTGCCACACCCGTTTATCCTGTACCCACATAAACCCCAAACCCCCAGCTCCAGGAGTAGATGAGCAGATGAACAGAAGAGCAGCAGAGAAGGAGAGAAGAGAAGGAACATTGGGAGGAGTTCAGCTGGGGACATTTGGAGAGGAAATCAGCCTCAGGACAGCCAAACTGCAGGAGAAGATCACCTTCCTACTTCATCCCCTTTCCAGCTCCCTATCCATCCCACTGACAGCCACCTCCACCACCCAATAAAACCCCTGCATTCACCATCCGCCAAGTCTGTGTGTCACCTGATTCTTTCAGGACACAGGACAAGAGCTCAAGATACAGAAAGCTGTCACACTGGCCCTCTGCCCTTGTGAAAAGGCAGAGTCTACTACGCTGTTTAACACTTAAGCCATTGGTGGATGGCAAAACTAAAAGAGCGCACTGTAACACATGCCCACTTGGGCTTCAGGGGTCACAGGCGCCCACCCCTAGGTGCTGCTGTGGGGCCACAGCCCAGAAGCACTCGCCCCGGCTCCTGCACCTGCCTGTCTGTGTGCTCCCCCTCCCATAAGGGGTTTGAGCAGCGGCTGTGGCCAAACAGACAAGCCACACCCCTGTTGCACATCCCGTGAGGGGGGTCAGAGAACTCTCCCCTGTCACTCTCAAAGCTCCTATATGCAAATATGCTGCTAGGTTGATTCCTAGAAGCTGGGAAAAAGCACTAGCCCATACTAAGTGAAGTAGAAATGCCAGAATTGCCATGGCAAGTGATACAGAAAGGGACTGAAGGCCCAGAGAAGTGGGGTTGATAACACAGGCATTTTATATAAGGTGAGAAACCCACCAGCCAATTACATTCCATGGGATGGAGGCCTAGAAAGAATACTTTGACTAGCAAAGTGATCAAAAATGTGTTGATGAGAGGGACATCAGCATTATTGAAGAAGCTCAGTGGTGGCCATCCTTTGTAGACCAGGGCTGAGACTAGCAGATGCTGTTATAGAACTAGCTTTCCCTATAGCCACGGGATGATGGGGTTTCAAATTAACAGAGGCCAGGAAGCACGTGGCATCAGAAACCAGGTGTATGTAATTACTGTAATAAGGAGCAAGGTTGGAGTGGCAGCCAGAGCAGCCTGGCCCAGACAGAATGTGACAATTGTTAATAGAACATGGCATTCTGAAGGTCAAGATAGATATGTGGGCAGCCACCAAGGCTCTCACTCAATCTACACAATCAAGGAGGCTGAGGGAGGCACTCTTATAAAAAGTCACAATCTGTTGTCTAGTTTCTGGACCTGGGCCAGTTTTCAGACCTAGAACTTGGTAGCTGAAATAAGAGCTGGGCCCTCAGCAGAACCTTGCAACGCCACAGCAATGTATATGGTATGATTACCTTTATTTAGCCTTCCCCACAGGACCTATGGGCCAAGGGCAACATCCAGAAAGTTTGAGGACTGGTTGGACGCAGACACAAGGCCTGAGCTAATTGATGTTGGACACCCAAGCCACCACCAGGGAGAATGGAGGGTGAGGAGGCCATATGGGGACCAGCTAAGAAAGTCCTGGTGCAGTTCTCATGGTGGGCTTGCTAGGTCATAGAACTGTCCCGTGGTTATTTCCCATTTCCTTAAGCATATAAGCAGAATGGACATATTTGGCAGTTAGGTGAACCAACTAGTTAGTCAACCACATTGAGGAAGGCCAAGTGGAAATCTATGAAATTTCTCCCCACTTCCAGTCAAAATGGTAAATCACAAACAATACTATTAATATAGCCTGTGGGGACTAGAAGAGACATAAAGGAGAGGGTTGGTGGCCTCCATATTCCAACTGATTCACTAGTCATCCAACCGCCCAACAGGTTCACTGCCTAGACAGAGTGGATTTATCAAGACGGCAATTGCAACAGAGAAAGAGTAATTCACACAGAGCCAGCTGTGCAGGAGACTGGAGTTTTATTATTACTCAAATCAGTTTCTCCGAGCATTTGGGGATAAGAGTTTTTTAAGATAATTTGGCAGGTAGGGTCTCAGGAAGTGGGGAGTGCTGATTGGTCAGGTTGGAGATGGAATCATAGGGGGTGGAAGTAAGTTTTTCCTGCTGTCTTCTGTTTCTGGGTGGGATGGCAGAAATGGTTGAGCCAGATTACTGGTCTGGGTGATGTCAGCTGATCCAGGGAGCACAGAGTCTGCCAAATAATCTTAGGTTTTACAATAGCGATGTTATCCTCAGGAGCAATTTGGGGAGGCTCAGACTCTTGCAGCCAGAGGCTGCATGACCCCTAAACCGTAATTTCTAATCTTGTAGCTGGTTTGTTAGTCCGATAAAGGCAGACTGGTCCCTAGGCAGGAAGTAGGTTTTTTAGGGAAAAGGCTAGTATCAATTTTGTTTCAGAGTCAAATCATAAACTGAATTCCTTCCCAAGATTAGCTTGGTCTACGCCCAGGAATGAACAAGGACAGCTTAAAAGTTAGAAGCAAGATGGAGTCAGTTGGGTCTGATCTCTTTCACTGTCATAATTTCCTCAGTTATAATTTTTGCAAAGGTGGGTTTCAGTCAGGCCCCTGCAAAAAGCATACAAATGTGGTGTCTTTCTAACACTGTGTCAGGTACATGGCACACAGCCACTCTGGCAAGTGTATTCTTATCCACCCCTGTAGAAAATGAGGACCAGAAGTAGTTTGCATTCGTGAGGTGACTAACCCTATGCATTTGTAGGCTTGCCCCAAGGTTATGTTAATTCTCTGCCCTCTGCCAAAATATAGTCTGAAGAAAGCTGAACCTTCTGGACATGCTGCAGAACATTACATTAATCCATGACATTGATGACATTACGTCAGTCAGACTGGATGAGCAAGAATTGGGAAGTCTGGTGGAGATAAACGCTATCAAGACTCAGGAGCCTGCTGGGACATTGCTTTCAAAATAAAAGACCCAAAAGGAATCACATGTCCTGTACAATCAACCTGGGTTCTGAGGTCAGCGTAGTCCATTCATGGGAACATTATTCTGGCCCATTTGCCAAGACACATGGAAAGCTACCAGCATGGAGTGGGACCCAGGGGAGAAAATAGCTCCACAGCCAGTCCACGGTGTGATATAAGCAGCCTTGTCACTTGGTCCATACAATCTGGTATTCAAATTATCTGTGATTGAGAAAAAATGCTATATAGAGTTTATGGTAAACCTAACTGGAGAATCACAATGTAGACCCATAGGGTTCTGAAGTAAGGCAACAGAGAACTATGTGCTACAGTTTATGTATTTGCAGCAGAGAACTACATACTATTTAGAAACAGCTCCTGGTTTGCCCCTCCGGTTTGGTAAAGAGTATTTGATCATACAATTTGTCAGACACTCAGCCACACGTCTGAGGGGGCCTAGTAGGAATCCATCCTAAGGTTGAAGTGGTACAGAGGGCCTACGCAGACTGTATGAGCAGATGATGCAGACCCTCCCATGTCATTCACTACTGTCGCAGAAGAACTTTTCCTCAGCTCACGCAGATGGCCAGTGGGGTGAGGGGTGAATCCCTTATAACCAACTGATGCAGGAGGAAAAAAGCCAAGTTTGGCTCAAGATGGGTTGGTTCAATATGTATATGCAAACCATTAATGGACTGCTGCAGCCATACAGCCCCGTGCTGGTGGTCCTTTAAGACAGTAATGAGGGAAATCATTGTGAGGCAAACGTCAGGCTATTAGGTCATCCACTTTATGTGGAAAGAGAACAGAGGCCAGAAAAAAACATGGACTCACGGGAATAGCAAATGACTTGGCTAGTTGGTCAGGGGCCTAGGAGAAAGAAAATACTGGGGACAGGGGTAGAGGCATATGCACAGATCTCTAGGGAGTGGGCATGGAATGTAAAGATTTTTGAGTGCAAGTTAACTCCTACCAGAGAGCATCTGCTGTGGAGGAGGCACTCAACAACCAAGTAGTCCAAATCATTGGTAGTAGTCCAGCCAAGTAGTAGTCTAGTTGACATCAGCCATCTTCTTCAATGGCCACTCCTGTGCTGGCAAAATTGGGTGCATGAGAGGAATAGCTATGATGGCAGCATGGAAAACGTGTAAAAAGATTCCATTCACCAAGAGTGATCTAGCTACTTACTGATGCTGCCAAATATTTAACCTGAGTGCAACAGAAAGCAATGCTGAGTCCTGATATGATACCCATCCCTTAAGGAGGGCAGCCATCCCTCTGATGGCTGGTTGTTCACGCTGAGCCCCTTCCACTCTAGATGGGAGCAGTTGTTTATCTTGACTAGAATTTACACATGTTCTAGGTATGGGTTTTGCCTTTTCTGCTTGCATAGTTGCAGCCAACAGTACCATCAAGGATTTATAATGTGTCTGATTCACCAAATACATGACCATGGGACCCACTGATCCTATCACATACTGTAGAAGCTGGTGACTTGATAGTGCAATTGGATGGTCCTTTAAAAGTACAGCTGAGATGCCAGTTTGTAAATAATATTTTTTCAGGATGGGTAGCATCCCTTAGGATGTGGGGTACACCCTAAATCAATGAGTATTATTGTGGTTATGTGGCCCCAATGGGTGGAATTCATGAAACTGAGAACTAATAAGTAGAAACAGAAGTGGCCCCGTTTACCATCTTTACCAGTGACTCACTTGGAGAATTTGCTCTTCTTACTCTTGCAACTTTAGACTCTGTAGGTCTAAAGATCCTGGTTTCCACAAGGGAAAAACTTCTATCAGGAGAGACAGCAAGAGTCCCATTCAACTTTAAGCTATTGCTGTTGTAACTGGACCCAGGTTCAGCTGCTCACTGCTAGAAAGCCAGACATGAGAGGTGAGAGTTGCTGGAAAGAAAAGTTGGCTTTGATCAAGTGTTAGCAGGCTTGTGGAGCTGGTCTTTACAACTTGGTTATTTTCCCTTCCACCACCCTCACTTCTCATGTTTGGCTTTCAAGTGGTGAGCAGCCAAACCTGGTTCTGGTTACAAACATGGCACCCTATTAGATACGAACTGACCCCCAGTCCCTGCTCTGCTAGCCATAACTACAGCTTTAATTAGACAAGAGACTGATTTTAGTAACTTTCTCCTGATAAGAGATCATGACTATGCACTAGTTCTGGCCTGTTTAGAGAAATTGTGCACTTGTATGCCTTTGTGTCCTGAAAATAATTTTTTTTTTTTTTTGAGACGGAGTCTTGCTCTGTCACCCAGGCTGGAGTGCAGTGCACAATCTCGGCTCACTGCAACCTCCACCTCCTGGGTTCATGCCATTCTCCTGCCTCAGCCTCCCGAGTAGCTGGGACTACAGGCGCCCGCCACCAAGCCCAGCTAATTTTTTTGTATTTTTTAGTAGAGATGGGGTTTCACCATGTTAGCCAGGATGGTCTCAATCTCCTGACCTCGTGATCCGCCTGCCTCAGCCTCCCAAAGTGCTGGGATTACAGGCGTGAGCCACTGTGCCCAGCTGAAAAGAACTTCTGACATATAGGACCTAATTGTAATAGATTTAAATGTTAAGTCTCCACCCCAAACGGAACATGGGTCATGTTCATGTTGCATGCATATTTGTTTGATACACGTCATGAATACACCTTGATGCATATTAATAGCTCTTCCTATAACCTGTCACATATATATGTTTAGCTAACCTATCATCTTATCCCCACAGAAGCTCTGGGTACAATTGACAGAGGGGAATATGCACTATAATTAAGACTGAATGCTGTGTGTACATTCCAGATAACTCTGGAAATATATCCTCAACCCTACAAGACATGCACAAGCAAATTAATGCTACGTCTGATCCCACAATGGTCCTCTTCATGATCTAGAACAGGCCCCTCCTGGTGAAGAAAAAAAAAGGTTGCTCATAATTTTGTTACCAGAAAGGGGTCTTGATCCAGACCCCAAGAGAGGGTTCTTGGACCTTGCACAAGAAAGAATTCAGGGCGAGTCCATAAAGTGAAAGCAAGTTTATGAAGAAAGTAAAGGAATAAAAGAATGGCTACTTCATAGGCAGAGCAGCAGCATGGGCTGCTCAACTGAGTATACTTACAGTTATTTCTTGATTATATGCTAAACAAAGGGTGGATTATTCATAAGTTTTCTGGGAAAGGGGCGGAGACTTTCTGGAACTGAGGATCCCTCCCCTTTTTACACTATATAGGGTAACTTCCAGATGTTGCCATGGCATTTGTAAACTGTCATGGCTGGTGGGAGTGTCTTTTAGCATGCTAATGCATTATAATTAGCATATAATGAGCGGTGAGGACTACTAGAAGTCACTTTCACTGCCATCTTGGTTTTGGTGGGTTTTAGCTGGCTTCTTTACCACATCCTGTTTGATCGGCAAGGTCTCTATGATCTGTATCTTGTGCTGACCTCCTGTCTCATCCTGTGACTAAGAATGCCTAACTTCCTGGGAATGCAGCCCAGTAGGTCTCAGCCTTATTTTACACAGCCCCTATTCAAGATGGAGTCGCTCTGGTTCAAATGCCTCTGACAACTTTAGCCATGATTATAGGGATAAGTTTATTCTTCTGCTGTGGGCCGTATTGCTGTTACACACCCACTATGATGCTACAGCAGATCTCTTCTGTAAGCCCAGGGACTCACGAATACTTTCAACGCCAGGAAGACAGGTTCCATTCCATGGCCCCCTAACTATGCTGTTTTTCAGCAGGAACTAGCCAGAATGAATACACCATCCCTATTCCATAAAGATGGAATACAATTTGACAGTGGGGGAGTTTGTAACCAGGAACCTGTTTTAAAAAGTGCCCATTTTCTTCTTCCTTCCCTCCCCTCTCACCTCTTCATTCCTTCCCTCTGTAGGTACTCCCCTCTGACAATGCATGCTTATCTGATTATCCTTTTGCTTAAGAAATCCCGGAGGCTAATCTTGAAACAAACCAGGCATGGAGCTTCCATTGTGGAATTCTCCTGCTTAAGGGGAGTCACGAACAGGTGGAGGGCGGGTGGGTTAAGACAATGCCAATTAGATATTGAGAAAAGTGATGATCTAAGAAGGCCCTTCGAACAAGACACACAGATTTTATGCCCTGCGCTCCTCCTGCATGTCTCCCATACCAAGTTTCCCTTTCAAAGCCCTACGGTAAAATTTAAAATTTAAGTTGGTACTTCAGAAAACTAGTTCACCATCTTCTTGGTTTCATGCGCGTCCGTGTGAAGAGACCACTAAACAGGCTTTGTGTGAGCAATAAAGCTTTTAATCACCTGGGTGCAGGCGGGCTGAGTCCAAAAAGAGAGTCAGCGAAAGGAGATAAGGGTAGGACTGTTTTATAGGATTTGGGTGGATAAAGGAAAATTACAGTCAAAGGGGGTTGTTCTCCAGCGGGCGGAGTGGGGGTCACCAGGTGCTCAGTAGGGGAGCTTTTGAGCCAGGATAAGCCAGGAGAAGGAATTTCACGAGACAATGTCATCAGTTAAGGCAGGAACAGGCCATTTTCACTTCTTTTGTGGCAGAATGTCATCAGTTAAGGCAGGAACCGGCCATCTGGATGTGTAGGTGCAGGTCACAGGGGATATGATGGCTTAGCTTGGGCTCAGAGGCCTGACATTCCTGCCTTCTTATATTAATAAGAAAAATAAAACAAAATAGTGGTAAAGTGTTGGGACGGTGGAAATTTTGGGGGGATGGTATGGAGAGATAATGGGCGATGTTTCTCAGGGCTGCTTCGAGCGGGATTAGGGGCGGCGTGGGAACCTAGAGTGGGAGAGATTAAGCTGAAGGAAGATTTTGTGGTAAGGGGTGATATTGTGGGGCTGTTAGAAGAAACATTTGTTGTGTGGAATTATTGGTGATGGCCTGGATATGGTTTTGTATGAATTGAAAAACTAAACGGAATAAGAGAAGGAGAAAAACAGATATTAAAGGTCTAAGAATTGGGAGGACCTAGGACATCTAATTAGAGTGTCTAAGGAGATTCAGCATAGTCCTGCCAGCAAAGATTATTTACTTCAAGAGTTAAGAGTGGCAGTTTGGGGATAGCACTAGGAGATATCAGCTGTGATGGCTTGGAGAAACAGTGTAAACCAGCAGTGTAAACAAGAGCAGGGCATGTATGAGTAGTTGAGAACGGTGAATAGGAGTATGACTAGACAGAAGATAGTAGGGATGACAAGTTTTCTTGGGGCACAGTCTAAGTTGATCTGGTGTCTGGAATGAGACTGGGGCCTAATAAAAAGGAGTGTCTACACAGGAGCTCAAATAGGCTGTACTTTGTAGGATTCTGAGGACAGGTCTGCCTTCTGAGAAGGGAAAGTGGTAAAACTATGGTCCAGTCCTTTTTAAGTTGGTGGCTGAGCTTGGTGAGGTGTGTTTTTAAAAGACTTTTAGTCCGTTCTACTTTTCCTGAAGATGGAGGACTGTAAGGGATATAAAGGTTTCACTGAATACTAAGAGCCTGAAAAACTGCTTGGCTGATTTGACTAATAAAGGCTGGTCTGTTATCAGACTGTATAGAGGTGGGAAGGCTAAACTGAGGAATTATGTCTGAGAGAAGGGAAGAAATGACTGCGGTGGCCTTTTCAGACCTTGTAGGAAAGGCCTGTACCTATCCAACGCAATGTATACCTAGACTAAGAGGTTATTTAGTTATCTGACTCGGGGCATGTTGAGTAAAGCTAATTTGCCAGTCCCGGGTGGAGGCAAATCCTTGAGCTTAATGTGTAGGGAAGGGAGGGGGCCTGAATAATCCCTGAGGAGTAGTAGAATAGCAGATGGAACACTGAGAAGTTATTTCCTTGAGGATAGATTTCCAGGATGGAAAGAAAATGAGAGGTTCCAAGAGGCGGGCTAGTGGCTTGTACTATAGCATAGCCTGCCTTTGCTGGTGTGTGGCGATTAGGTCTGGTGGAACTACCATCAATAAATCAAGTGTGATCAGGGTGAGGAACAGGAAAGAAGTAAATATGGGGAAATGGGGTGTTTCATCCATGTCCGTGTGAAGAGACCACCAAACAGGCTTTGTGTGAGCAATAAAGCTTTTAATCACCTGGGTGCAGGCGGGCTGAGTCCGAAAAGAGAGTCAGCGAAGGGAGATAGGGTGGGGCCGTTTTACAGGATTTGGGTAGATAAAGGAAAAAGGGGGGTTGTTCTCTGGCAGGCAGGAGTGGGGGTCCCAAAGTACTCAGTGGGGGAGCTTTTGAGCCAGGATGAGCCAGGAGAAGGAATTTCACAAGGTAATGTCATCACTTAAGGCAAGGACCAGCCATTTACACTTCTTTTGTGGTGGAATGTCATCAGTTAAGGCGGGGCAGGGCATATTCGCTTCTTTTGTGATTCTTCAGTTACTTCAGGCCATCTGGGCGTATACGTGCAAGTCACAGGGGATGCAATGGCTTGGCTTGGGCTCAGAGGCCTGACATTCCTGCCTTCTTATATTAATAAGAAAAATAAAACAAAATAGTGTTGAAGTGTTGGGGTGGTGAAAATTTTGGGTGGGGTGGTATGGAGAGAGAGAACGGGCAATGTTTCTCAGGGCTGCTTTGAGCGGGATTAGGGGCGGTGTGGGAACCTAGAGTGGGAGAGATTAAGCTGAAGGAAGATTTTGTGGTAAGGGGTGATATTGTGGGGCTGTTAGAAGAAACATTTGTCGTGTGGAATTATTGGTGATGGCCTGGATATGGTTTTGTATGAATTGAAAAACTAAATGGAATAAGAGAAGGAGAAAAACAGGTATTAAAGGTCTAAGAATTGGGAGGACCTAGGACATCTAATTAGAGTGTCTAAGGAGATTCAGCATAGTCCTGCCAGCAAAGATTATTTATTTACTTCAAGAGTTAAGAGTGGCAGTTTGGGGATAGCACCAGGAGATATCAGCTGTGACGGCTTGGAGAAACAGCGTAAACAAGAGCAGGGCGTGTATGAGTACCTGAGAACGGTGAATAGGAGTATGACTAGACAGAAGATAGTAGGGATGACAAGTTTTTTGGGGCACAGTCTAAGTTGGTCTGGTGTCTGGAATGAGACTGGGGCCTAATAAAAAGGAGCGTCTATACAGGAGCTTAAATGGGCTGTACCTTGTAGCATTCCAAGGACAGGCATGAATTCTGAGAAGCGAAAGTGGTACAAGTATTGTCCAGTCCTTTTTAAGTTGGTGGCTGAGCTTGGTGAGGTGTGTTTTTAAAAGACCATTAGTCTGTTCTACTTTTCCTGAAGACTGAGGACTATAAGGGATATAAAGGTTTCACTTGTAGGGACCAGCCCCACAGGGTCGGTGGGTCTCTCCCCATGTGTGGCGATGAGAGAGTGTAGAAATAAAGACACAAGACAAAGAGATAAAAGAAAAGGCAGCTGGGCCCGAGGGACCACTACCACCAATGCGCAGAGACCGGTAGTGGCCCCGAATGTCTGGCTGCGCTGTTATTTATTGTATACAAAGCAAAAGGGGCAGGGTAAAGAATGTGAGTCTTCTCCAATGATAGGTAAGGTCATGTGGGTCACGTGTCCACTGGACAGGGGGCCCTTCCCTGCCTGGCAGCCGAGGCAGAGAGAGAGAAGACAAAGAGAAAGACAGCGTACACCATTATTTCTACATATCAGAGACTTTTAGTACTTTCACTGATTTACTACTGCTATCTAGAAAGCAGAGCCAGGTGTACAGGATGGAACATGAAGGTGGACTAAGAGCGTGACCACTGAAGCACAGCATCACAGGGAGATGGTTAGGCCTCCGGATAACTGCGGGAAAGCCTGACTGGTGTCAGGCCCTCCACAAAAGGTGGAGGAGCAGAGTCTTCTCTAAACTCCCCCGGGGATAAGGTGACTCCCTTTCCCGGTCTGCTAAGTAGCGGGTGTTGTTACTTGACACCTCTTGCTACCACTAAACCACGGTCCGCCTGGCAAAGGGCATCTTCCCAGATGCTGGCGTCACCGCTAGACCAAGGAGCCCTCTGGTGGCCTGTCCAGGCATAACAGAAGGCTCACACTCCTGTCTTCTGGTCACACCTCACTATGTCCCCTCAGCTCCTATCTCTGTATGGCCTGGTTTTTCCTAGGTTATGATTATAGAGCAGGGATTATTATAATATTGGGATAGAGAGTAATTGCTACCAACTAATGATTAATGATATTCATATATAATCATATCTAAGATCTATATCTGGTATGACTATTCTTGTTTTATATTTTATTATACTGGAACAGCTCGTGTCCTCGGTCTCTTGCCTCGGCGCCTGGGTGGCTTGTCACCCACATTCACTGAATACTAAGAGCCTGAAAAACTGCTTGGCTGATTTGACTAATAAAGGCTGGTCTGTTATCAGACTGTATAGAGGTGGGAAGGCTAAACTGAGGAATTATGTCTGGCAGAAGGAAAGAAATGACTGCAGTGGCCTTCTCAGACCCTGTAGGAAAGGCCTCTACCCATCCAGTGAAAGTGTCTACCCAGACTAAGAGATATTTTAGTTTTCTGACTCGAGGCATGTGAGTAAAGTCAATTTGCCAGTCCTGGGCAGGGGCAAATCCCCGAGCTTGATGTGTAGGAAAGGGAGGGGGCCTGAACAATCCATGAGGGGTAGTAGAATAGCAGATGGAACACTGAGAAGTGATCTCCTTGAGGATAGATTTCCATGATGGAAAGGAAATGAGAGGTTCTAAGAGACAGGCTAGCGGCTTGTAACCTACATGGAAGAGGTTATGAAATGACAACAGAATAGAATGGGCCTGTGAGGCTGGAATGAGATATTTTCCTTGGTCTAAGAACCATTTGCCTTGTGTGGGAAGAGACTGATAGGTGGAAGTTTCAGCAGGGGAGTAGGTGAGAGTGACCGATGTGAAGGAGAAAAACTGGCCGTGAGGGACAGAAGCTGGAGAGCTAGCTGCTTGTCTAGCCACCTTATCAGCATAAGCATTGCCTAGAGCAATGGGATCTGACGCCTTTTGATGCCCCTTGCAGTGAATGACCCCAGCTTCCTTTGGAAGTAAAGCGGACTTGAGTAGAGTTTTTATTAAAGAGGCATTAATGATGGAGGACCCTTGTGTAGTGAGAAAACCTTTTTCAGCCCATATGACCGCATGGTGGTGTAGAATATGGAAGGCATATTTAGAGTCAGTATAGATGTTGACACGTAGTGTTTTTGCAAGAGTGAGGGCTTGAGTTAAGGCAGCTAGTTCGGCTTGCTGAAAGGTAGTGGAGATGGGCAGAGCGGTAGCCCCAGTGATAGATGTGGAAGATACTATAGCATAGCCTGCTTTTGCTGGTGTGTGGCGATTAGTCTTGGTGGAACTGCCATCAGTAAACCAAGTGTGATCAGGGTGAGAAACAGGGAAGAAGGAAATGTGGGGAAATGGGGTGAACGTCAGGTAGATCAGAGAGATGCAGTCATGAGGGTCAGGTGTGGTATCCGGAATAATGTGGGAGGCCGGATTGAAGTCCGCGCCAGGAACAACGGTAATTGTGGGAGACTCAACAAAGAGTGAGTATAGCTGGAGGAGCTGGGAAACAGAAAGTATATGCGTCAGGTATGAGGAAGAAAATAGATTTTGGAAGTTATGAGAACTGTAGAGAGTGAGTTGAGCATAGTTTGTGATTTTTAGGGCCTCTAAAAGTATTAAAGCAGCAGCAGCTGCTGCACGCAGACATGAGGGCTAGGCTAAAACAGTAAGGTCAAGTTGTTTGGACAGAAAGGCTACAGGGTGTGGTCCTGGCTCTTGTGTAAGAATTCTGACCACGCTAACCATGCCTAGGAAGGAAAGGAGGAGTTGTTTTGCAGAAGGTGCTGGGGTTTGAGAGATCAGTCGGATACGATTGGCAGGGAGAGCACGTGTGTTTTATGAGAATTATGCTGAGATAGGTTAAAAGACGAGGAAGAAATTTGGGCTTGACTGAAGTAATGGGGGCTGTCTGTGAAGCTCTGAGGCAGTACAGCCCAGGTAATTTGCTGAGCTTGATGGGTGTCAGGGTCAGTCCAAGTGAAAGCGAAGAGAGGCTGGGATTAAGAGTGCAAAGGAATAGTAAAGAAGGCATGTTTGAGATCTAGAACAGAATAATGGGTTGTAGAGGCAGGTATTGAGGATAGGAGAGTATATGGGTTTGGCACCATGGGGTGGATAGGCAAAACAACTTGGTTGATAAGGCACAGATCCTGAACTAACTTGTAAGGCTTGTCTGGTTTTAGGACAGGTAAAATGGGGGAATTGTAAGGAGAGTTTATAGGCTTTAAAAGGCCATGCTGTAGCAGGCGAGTGATAACACGCTTCAATCTTTTTAAAGCGTGCTGCAGGATGGGATATTGGCGTTGAGTGGGGTAAGGGTGATTAGGTTTTAATGAGATGGTAAGGGGTGCATGATCGGTCGCCAAGGAGGGAGTAGAGGTATCTTATACTTGTGGGTTAAGGTTGGGGGATACAAGAGGAGGATGTGAAGGAGGCTTTGAACTGGGGGAAAAGGTGGCAATGAGGTGTGGCTGTAGCCCAGGAATAGTCAGGGAAGCAGATAATTTAGTTAAAGTGTCTCAGCCTAATAAGGGAACTGGGCAGGTGGGGATAACTAAAAAGGAGTGCTTAAAAGAGTATTGTCTAAGTTGGCAGTAGAGTTGGGGAGTTTTAAGAGGTTCAGAAGCCTGGCCGTCAATACCTACAACAGTTATGGAGGCAAGGGAAACAGGCCCTTGAAAAGAAGGTAATGCGGAGTGGGTAGCCTCCGTATTGATTAAGAAGGGGACGGACTTACCTTCCACTGTGAGAGTTACCCAGAGCATCTGTGATGGTCCTGTAGGCTTCCGAGGTGATTGGGTGGTGTCAGTCTTCAGCTGCTAAGCTGAGAAGATCTGGGAAGGAGTCAGTCAGAGAGCCTTGAGCCAGAGTCCCAGGGGCTCTGGAAGTGGCTGCCAGGTGAGTTGAACAGTCCGATTTTCATTGGGGTCCTACACAGATGGGATGCAGCTTAGGAGGAATCCTGGGCTGCGGGCATTCCTTGGCCTGGTGGCCAGATTTCTGGCACTTGTAGCAAGCTCCTGGGGGAGGAGGTTCTGGAGGAACGCCTGGCCGCTGTGGTTCAGGCGTTTGGAAGTTCTTGTGTGCTGGAGATATGGCTGGGGTTTGTCTCACAGTGGAGGCAAGGAATTGCAACTTTTTTCTATTATTGTACACCTTGAAGGCGAGGTTAAGTCCTGTTGTGGAGTTTGAGGGCTGGAATTTAATTTTTGGAGGTTTATTTAATGTCGGGAGCAGATTGGGTAATAAAATGTATATTGAGAATAAGATGGCCTTTTGACTTTTTAGGGTCTAGGGCTGTAAATCGTCTCAGGGTTGCTGCCGAATGAGCCATGAACTGGGCTGGGTTTTTTATATTTTATGAAAAAGAGTCTAAACGCTAACTGATTTGGGATAAGGAAAAAGGAGCATTAACCTTGACTATGCCTTTAGCTCCAGCCACCTTTTTAAGAGTAAATTCCTGGGTAGGTCGGGGAGGGCTAGTCGTGGAACAAAACTGTAAGCCAGACCAGGTGTGAGGAGGGGAGGTGATAAAAGGATTATAGGGTGGAGGAGCGGAGGCTGAGGAAGAATTGGGACCTAGCTCAGCCTGGCGAGGAGGGGAGAGGTCAGATGGGTCTGTAGAAAAGGAAGATTAGAAAGACTCAGCGACACTTGGGGTTGGGACTGAGGGGACAGGCGGGAGGGAAAGAAGGAAGATTTGGGATGAGTTGCATTGGGCACAGAGACGAGGAAGGGACCGATGTGTAAAAGAATGCCTGGATGTCAGGCACCTCAGACCATTTGCCTATTTTACAACAAGAATTATTTAGATCTTGCAGGATGGAAAAATTGAAAGTGCCATTTTCTGGCTATTTGGAACTACTGTCGAGTTTGTATTGAGGTCAGGTGGCATTGCAGAAGAAAGGCATTTAGGTTTTAGGTCAGGTGTGAGTTGAAGAGGTTTTAAGTTTTTGAGAACACAGGCTAAGGGTGAAGGAGGGAATGGAGGGGCGAAGGAGGGATGGAGGGTGGAAGGTTGCCTATAGTGAAGGAGGCAAGTTTAAAGAAAAGAGAGAGTAGAGACATGGAGGGAAGTGGTTCGGGGGTTCTTACCTTCCAGAAAAGAGGGAAAGGGGTCGGGGCATGGAAATAAGGGATAGGGCGCAGAGATATAAGAGGTTGGGGCGCGGAAATCCGAGTCATGGCACCAAACGTCATGCGCGTCAGTGTGAAGAGACCACCAAACAGGCTTTGTGTGAGCAATAAATCTTTTAAATACCTGGGTGCAGGCGGGCTGAGTCCGAAAAGAGAGCGAAGGGAGATGGGGTGGGGCTGTTTTATAGGATTTGGGTAGATAAAGGAAAAAAGGGGGTTCTCTGGCGGGCAGGAGTGGGGGTCACAGGGTACTCAGTGGGAGAGCTTTTGAGCCAGGATGAGCCAGGAGAAGGAATTTCACAAGGTAATGTCATCACTTAAGGCAAGGACCGGTCATTTACACTTCTTTTGTGGTAGGATGTCATCAGTTAAGGCGGGGCAGGGCATATTCGCTTCTTTTGTGATTCTTCAGTTACTTCAGGCCATCTGGGCGTATACGTGCAAGTCACAGGGGATGCAATGGCTTGGCTTGGGCTCGGAACCCTGACAGAGTGAATGTCAGGCGGATCAGAGACATACAGTCATAAGGGCCAGGTGTGGTATCCAGAATAATGTGGGAGGCCGGATTGAAGTCCAGGCCAGAAACAATGGTAATTGTGGGACTTAACAAAGAGTGAGTATAGCTGGAGGAGCTGGGAAGCAGAAAGTATATGCGTCAGGTATGAGGAAGAAAATAGATTTTGGAAGTTATGAGAACTGTAGAGAGTGAGTTGAGCATAGTTTGTGATTTTTAGGGCCTCTAAAAGTATTAAAGCAGCAGCAGCTGCTGCACGCAGACATGAGGGCTAGGCTAAAACAGTAAGGTCAAGTTGTTTGGACAGAAACGCTACAGGGTGTGGTCCTGGCTCTTGTGTAAGAATTCTGATCGCACTAACCATGCCTAGGAAGGAAAGGAGTTGTTGTTTTGTAAGGGATTGAGGTTTGGGAGATTAATCAGACACGATCAGCAGGGAAAGCACGTGTGTTTTTATGAGAATTATGCCGAGATAGGTAACAGGTGAGGATGAAATTTGGGCTTGACTGAAGTAATGGGGGCTGTCTGTGAAGCCTTGCGGCAGTACAGCCCAGGTAATTTGCTGAGCCTAATGGGTGTCAGGGTCAGTCCAAGTGAAAGCAAAGAGAGGCTGGGATGAAGGGTGCAAAGGAATAGTAAAGAAAGCATGTTTGAGATTCAGAACAGAATAATGGGTTGTAGAGGGAGGTATTGAGGATAGGAGAGTATATGGGTTTGGCACCATGGGGTGGATAGGCAAAACAATTTGGTTGATAAGGCGCAGATTCTGAACTAACTTGTAAGCCTTGTCTGGTTTTAGGACAGGTAAAATGCGGGAATTGTAAGAAGAATTTATAGGCTTTAAAAGGCTATGCTGTAACAGGCAAGTGATAACAGGCTTTAATCCTTTCAAAGCATGCTGTGGGATGGGATATTGGCATCGAGCCGGGTAAGAGTGATTAGGTTTTAATGGGATGGTAAGGGGTGCATGATCGGTAAGGAGGGAGTAGAGATGTCTTATACTTGTGGGTTAAGGTGGGGAGATACAAGGAGAGGATGTGAAGGACGCTTTGAACTGGGGGAAAAGGTGGCAATGAGGTGTGGCTGTAGCCCAGGAATAGTCAGGGAAGCAGATAATTTAGTTAAAGTGTCTCGGCCTAATAAGGGAACTGCGCAGGTGGGGATAACTAAAAAGGAGTGCTTAAAAGAGTATTGTCTAAGTTGGCAGTAGAGTTGGGGAGTTTTAAGAGGTTTAGAAGCCTGGCCGTCAATATGCACAACAGTTACGGAAGCAAGGGAAACAGGCCCTTGAAAAGAAGGTAATGCGGAGTGAGTAGCCTCCGTATTGATGAAGAAGGGGATGGACTTACTTTCCACTGTGAGAGTTACCCAGAGCATCTGTGATGGTCTTGTTTTTGTAGGCTTCTGAGGCGATCGGGCAGTGTCTGTCTTCAGCTGTGAAGCTGAGAAGATCTGGGAAGGAGTCAGAGAGCCTTGGGCCAGAGTTCTAGGGGCTCTGGAAGTGGCTGCCAGGTGAGTTGAAGTCCAATTTTCAGTGGGGTCCTGCGCAGATGGGACATGGCTTAGGAGGAATCCTGGGCTGTGGGCATTCTTTGGCCTAGTGGCCAGATTTCTGGCACTTGTAGCAAGCTCCTGGGGGAGGAGGTTCTGGAGGAACCCCTGGCAGCTGTGGTTGAGGAGTTTGGAGTTCTTGTGTGCTGGAGATGTGGCTGGGATTTGTCTCACAGTGGAGGCAAGGAATTGCAACTCAGAAATAACGTTGCTACTTGGCTGCCTCTACTCCATTATTGTACACCTTCAAGGTGTACAATAAGTCCTGTTGTGGGGTTTGAGGGCCGTAATTTAATTTTTGGAGTTTAATGTCGGGAGCAGATTGGCTGTAAAGCATCTCAGGGTTGCTGCCAAACGAGCCATGAACTGGGCTGGGTTTTTCATATTTGATGAAAGAGCTTAAATGCTCACTGATTTGGGAGAGGTCTGGTAAAGAAAAAGGAGCATTAACTTTGACTATGCCTTTAGCTTCAGCCACCTTTTTAAGAGGAAATTGCTGGGCAGGTGGGGGAGGGCTACTCACAGAATGGAACTATATAAACGGGACCAGGTGTGAGGAGGGGAGGTGATAAAAAGATTATAGGGTGGAGGAGTGGAGGCTGAGGAAGAATTGGGACCTGGTGAGGAGCAGCCTGGGGAGGAGGGGAGAGGTCAGATGGGTCTGTAGAAAAGGAAGATTAGAAAGACTCAGCGACACTTGGGGTTGGGACTGAGGGGACAGGTGGGAGGGAAAGAAGGAAGATTTGAGATGAGTCGCACTGGGCACAGAGACTAGGAAGGGATTGATGTGTAAAAGAATGCCTGGATGTCAGGCACTTCAGACCATTTGCCTATTTTTCGACAAAAATTATTTAGGTCTTGTAGGATGGAGAAATCGAAAGTGCCATTTTCTGGCCATTTAGAGCTACTGTCAAGTTTGTATTGGGGTCAAGCGGCATTGTAGAAGAAAATAAGGCATTTAGGTTTTAGGTCAGGCAAGAGTTGAAGAGGTTTTACGTTCTTAAGAACACAGGCTAAGGGTGAAGAAGGAGGAATGGAGGGTGGAAGTTTGCCTATAGTGAAGGAGGCAAGTTTAAAGAAAAGGGAGAGTAGAGACATGGAGGGAAGTGGTTCAGGGGTTCTTACCTTCCAGAAAAGTGGGAAAGGGGTTGGGGCGCAGAGATACGAGGTCGGGGCGTGGAAATAAGGGATCAGGGTGCAGAGATATAAGGGATCAGGGTGCAGAGATATAAGAGGTCAGAGCGCGGAAATAAGAGATCGGGGCACAGAGATACAAAGTTGGGGTACTTGCCTCTCCCCCAGAAAAGTGGGATTTGCTGCTAAGGGTGAAGGAGAAGGGGTTGTGGTACTTGCCCCTCTCCTAGAAAAGCGGGACTTGCTGCTAAGGGTGAAAGACTAAGGCAGGCGTCCTTGCGTGGTCTGACACCTCTGAAACCTGGGTGAATAATCAGAGAGGCGTCCCTGCAATGATTAAACACCAAGGGAAGGCTGCCTTCCCTAGTCTGTGACCGGCGCTGGAGTTTTGGGTCCACGTGTCTCCTTTGTCTCTAACAGAAAATGAAAGGAATTGAAATTAAGAGAAGGGAGAGATTGAAGTGTGGCGCCAAGATTGAAAGGAGAAAGAGGTTGAGGGATAGTGAGGGAGGTTGGAGAAGAGAATAAAAAGAGGCCGCTTACCGGATTTGAAATTGGTGAGATGTTTCTTGGGCTGGTCAGTCTGAGGACTTGAGGTCGTAGGTGGACCTTTCTCACAGAGCAAAGAGCAGGAGGACAGGGGATTGATCTCCCAAGGGAGGTCCCCCGATCCGAGTCAGGGCACTAAATTTCATGCGCATCCTTGTGAAGAGACCACCAAACAGGCTTTGTGTGAGCAATAAAGCTTTTAATCACCTGGGTGCAGGCAGGCTGAGTCCGAAAAGAGAGTCAGCAAGGGAGATAAGGGTGGGGCCGTTTTATAGCATTTGGGTAGATAAAGGAAAATTACAATCAAAGGGGGTTGTTCTCTGGAGGGCGGAGTGGGGGGTCACAAGGTGCTCAGTAGGGTAGCTTTTGAGCCAGGATGAGCCAGGAGAAGAAATTTCACAAGACAATGTCATCAGTTAAGGCAGGAACCGGCCATTTTCACTTCTTTTGTGGCGGAATGTCATCAGTTAAGGCAGGAACCGGCCATCTGGATGTGTAGGTGCAGGTCCCAGGGGATATGATGGCTTAGCTTAGGCTCAGAGGCCTGACACTTGGTTTGCTGGCTCTCCATTTAAACCTGCTTTTCCTCCCACCAACCCTCTGTCTGGCTTTTGCATGGTGAGCAGCTGAACCCGGGTCCGTTTACGCTGTCACCTAGTCACTTGTGCGGAGACAAGCAGGCAAGGAAAGAAGCTACCACCATGGCAGGGGTGACCCATCAGGATCACCAGGAGGAGGCGGGGCTGTCACACAGTGGGGGCAGGAGGGCACACATCTGGCACCCAAGTGATCCACTAGGGTGTCTCATGGCAATCCCCTGCCCAATTTAAATGGAAGACAGTCAGCCATGTAGAGCAGACACTGCCTGAGAATCAGGGCATGGGGACTAGAGGTCCAGAACTCTCAAGGATGAGGCAGCTTGGGTCACACCAGGAGGTAAGCCACCTTGACTAGCAGAGGTGCTGGCTAAGGGGAACTCTCAAAAGGGTAGTAGGGGAGGGAGATATGCAGAGATGAGCAGTGCAAGAACTAAAGGGGATGTGGTGGTGTTCTGCCCAGATTCCACTTCAAGAGGGAGGTCATCGTTCCCCTAGATTCCAGAAGTGATCCCTTCCCAGGTATCACCCTCAGCTCTCTTTTTAAAATCCAGGACATCTTAGAAGGGCCATCTAGCTCCAGGCCTTCCCATAGATTTTGACTAAAGCCTTTGTTGTAACTGCATTGCAGTGCAATTTCTTTCTCTGCCCTGTTTGCTTCTTTTACTCCTTCACACACATTGTTCCTAAAAGCACTCTACCCCAATAAACTTCCTCTGCAAAAATGTCAGGCTCAGTCTGTTTCCACAGAACCTGACCTACTGCAGTCAACATCTTAGTCCAGGCCAACATTGCCTGGCAGCTGAATTACTGTAATAGCCTTTAATGACTTCCTTAGGGTCTCCCTTTCAATGCAAATGCCCTTTAGGTCTGCAGTCTAGCTCCTAAAACTAAAAATTCTGTTCAATTTAGCACTGATAATGTCAATTATAAGCTTATCTTCCCAGGTGCAGAACAAAGACAGATGAGATCAATGTTGCATAATCTATTCTTTAACTCCCTTTTTCTTCTTCAAACACTTTTTTTTTTAGACATGGTCTTGCTCTGTCACCCAGGCTGGAGTGCAGTGGCACAGTCATAGCTCACTGCAGCCTTGACCTTCCCGGCCCAAGCGATCCTCCCACCTCAGCTTCCTGAGAAGCTGGTACTACAGGCACAAGCTACCACACCTAACTAATGTAAAACTTTTTTTTTTTTTTTTTAAGAGACAGGGTCTTCCTATCTTGCTCAAGCCTGGCCTTGAACTCCTGGGCTCCAGTGATCCTCCTAACTCAGCCACCTCAGTAGCTGGGACTACAGGCATATGCCACCATGCTCACCTAATTTTAAAAATTTTTTGTAGAGATGAGGTCTTGCAATGTTTCCCAGGCTGGTGTCAAACTCCTGAGCCCAAGCAATCTTCCCACCTTGGCCTCCCAAAGTACTGGGATTGTACGTGTGAGCCACTGCATCTGGCCTAAACTTTTTTTTTAAAAATTAGACTTTACTTTTAATGTCTTTTAAAGTATTTGCTCATAGTTTAAAAGTTATAAGAAAAAATTATTTGATATAATTCTCCCCCTGCCCCAAATTGATGGTGTATTTGGGAAAAATAATTAAATTATTCTTAGTTAGAAATGTAATAAAGTAGGAGGTCTCGTAAAGTGGTATCCTTTGAACTGTAAGATGAAGGGAATTTCCAAGGCTTAAAACTAGTAAATTTGACACCTAAGGTTAAGATCTATTCTCCCCAGACAAAGCAGGAAGGACAAGGGCTGCAGTAACCTAATTAAAGTGGCTAGGTGGAGGTAGGAGTTGAATATGAAAGCTGCAACATAACTCAGATATATGAGCATAACCAAAGCAAGAATTTGATAATGGAAGAAATGGGGTTGTTCTGCCTGGAGTCTTGCAAAAGGAAGTCAGGCTGGGCGCAGCGGCTCATGCCTATAATCCTGGCACTTTGAGAGGCCGAGGCAGGTGGAAAAGGAAGTCAACCAAAATTTTTGTGTTTGCTGGAGTAAGGAAAAAAAAATAGTTATTCTACTACTAGTGATTCAGTATGTTTCTCAGCCCCTTCATCATACTTGTAACGGGGGTTCCCCATTTACTCGGCCTGCCGCACTCAACCCCTTGTGGGAGGGAGCATGTGAGTGAGTGTGGCTCATGGTTTCTGTGAGACTTGCTGTGTGGCCATGGGCAGATGAGCCAGGAGAAAAGGTGTTATGCCGACCACTCTGGGTGCCAGCAGGAGCAGTCTCCGTGTGGGGGTGCCTGTGACCCCAAAGCCCCAGAAGGAATGTTACAGTGTTCTCTTAGCTACGCAGTCTGCAGACGGCTGTGTGTTAACAGCTCGGTTGGTTCCCTGCCTTGTCTCGGGGGGCGGCTGCCCTCTGCCAGCAAGGGCAAAGGGCCAGTGTGACAGCCTTTTTGGGTGCTTGCACTTGGTGGCTCCCAAGCTCTTGTCCAAGAAGAATGCAATTGCACAGATACTTGAAGGATGGTGAAGGCAGATAATTTTATTGAGTGATGGAAATGGTTCTCAGTCGAGAGGGGAGCTGGAGAGGGGACGGAAAGGGCAGTTAGTCTTTCCTGAAGTCCGGCCACATCTTCCCTGAAGTCAAGCCATCTCTCTTCTCCAAAGTCCAGTGTCTCTCCTCTCTACCAATTGAGTCTGGGGTCTTTATCGGCACAGAATGGGGGTGGGGCAGGCTGTACGTAGTTTTGGAAAACGCAACATTTGATTGGTAAAAAGACATTACTCAGAACCAATCAGGAGATGATAGGCAAACAGGAATATTAGTTCTCACTTTGGGCTGTGAGTTTCAGGCTAATTTGACTTGAAGGTGAGGTTTCTTCAGGACCTACCCAACTGCCTAAAATTTCTCTGTCTCCTGCCTCTATCACTAGAACAGTATTAAAATAGTAAAGCATGTGTTTCCCAACACAGGAAGAAAAAATGCACTTCCCTGTGCTCTGTGTTCATTAACTTCTGATGCCAATGTGGCCTCTCAGTGATCTTCTGACAGAAAGCTGGGAGTGCCCTAAATCTCTAGAACTGTAAATTAATAAACTGGCATTTTGATCAACATATTGATCTACTACTTTCCTTATCATTAGTTGCTTGTGAGGCTAATTTGGGTTCTCAAAAAAATTAAGTTTATAAAACCTTTAGGTTCTGAAAAAATCAAGTTTAAGTACTAACTCCTAACAAACCCTAAAAACAACCATATTTGGATAGTCAATCTGTCCCTCTCCATCCACATTAATTCCAGCTCTTATGTCAGCTTTCTCCTTTATCTAAAACACACCTTGTACTTTTGAGGAGGTAATGTTAATAAAAATTTCCTTATGAAAAAATACATCCCAAATTTGATTTTATTTTCCATGTTATCTAGAAGAGAAGAGACTGAGGATCTTGGATTTTTAAAGGCTTCATGTCCAGTTTCCATGAGGCTTGCTGTGTGGCCAGGAGAAAAGGTGAACCTTGGTGTTATGCCAAGCCATGTAATTACTGGAGACGCCAGTGCTTCCCCTATGTTTCACTAGCCATCATTTTTTTCTTTTTTTCTTTTTTTTTGTGAGATGGAGTTTTGCTTTTGTCACCCAGGCTGGAGTGCAATGGCACAATCTCAGCTCACTGCAACCTCTGCCTCCCAGGTTCAAGTGATTTTCCTGTCTCAGCCTTCCAAGTAGCTGGGATTACAGGCCTGTGCCACCATGCCTTGCTAATTTTTGTATTTTTAGTAGAGATTGGGTTTCACCATGTTGGTCAGGCTGGTGTCGAACTCCCAACCTCTAGTGATCCTCCCGCCTTGACCTCCCAAAGTGCTGGGATTACAGACATGAGCCACCGTGCCCAGCTGCCATCACTTTTTTCATTGGCCCTCTTATCCATGACCCACATTACCTGTAGGTTGCCTTTGTGACCCGAATTTCAAGGGGGTGACTTAATATAGGTAGAGAAACAGTGATGTTAATGAGGAACTTGTTGGAACTTATAGAACTGAATAGTTTTCTGGTTTCCAGAAAGGAAAATATTTGATCCCAGTGAAGCTATTTTTGGCTTCCTATTTTCTGGCCCCAAATCTTCCAAGAAAAAGTCTAAGGTCACACAAAATGAATCATATGCCTGTGAACTGGGTGGTTTTCAGTAGTTAAACCATTTAACTTTTCCAAACACTCATCCCACCAAGCTCAGGAAAAATACATAGTTCACTCACTTCTTTTTTTTTTTTTTTTTTTGAGGCGGAGTCTTGTGTCTTGCTCTTTTGCCCAGGCTGGAGTGCAGTGCCGCAATCTCGGCTCACTGCAAGCTCCGCCTCCCGGGTTCACGCCATTCTCCTGCCTCAGCCTCTCCGAGTAGCTGGGACTACAGGCGCCTGCCACCACGCCCGGCTAATTTTTTGTATTTTTTAGGAGAGATGGGGTTTCACCATGGTCTCGATCTCCTGACCTCGTGATCCGCCCGCCTCGGCCTCCCAAAGTGCTGGGATTACAAGCGTGAGCCACTGCGCCTGGCCCACTCACTTCTTACCTGAAGCCTATTTCAGTCCTTGGGTTACCTGTGGAGATTTTATTTCATTTAGAATGAATGGAAAGGTTAAGCTAGGGCTGGAAAAGCACCCTGCATTGGCTAAATCCTGTCTCTGCTATTGTTGCAGCTATAACTCCACAGGGGGTCATGTCTGAAATGAAGGAGAGTCAATAAGACCTTAGGCAGGCCGGGCGCGGTGGCTCACGCCTATAATCCCAGCACTTTGGGAGGCCGAGGCGGGCGGATCACGAGGTCAGGAGATCGGGACAATCCTGGCTAACATGGTAAATCCCCTCTCTATTAAAAATACAAAAAAATTTGCCAGGCGTAGTGGCACGTGCCTGTAATCCCAGCTACTCAGGAGGCTGAGGCAGGAGAATTGCTTGAGCCTGGGGGGCAGAGGTTGCAGTGAGCCGAGATTGTGCACTGCACTCCAGCCTGGGCGACAAAGCAAGACTCCATCTCAAAAAAAAAAAAAACAACAAAAACCTTAGGCCAGGAAAGTCACTGCCTAGAAAAGTAAACAGGAAAAAACTCACTGTGCTGTAACAAAAAACACTGATCTTGAAATCACGAGTAATGTGACTCTGTCATCTAACCAGAGCCTGCAAGAGTACAAAATGTTGGTCAGATCCTGTGTATGTGTCACTGGTCTAGACATCTGCTTTACCTGAGGTGTCTGGCCTACCTCTATGATACATTTTGGACTAGATGTGACACAGATTTCAGATAGCTGCCACACCCACACCCACTTCTGAGGCCACTGATCTTGTTTTCCCTCAGCTCCTATTATTCAAGTGGATTGGTTTGTACCACAAAACCCTGTGCACTCCTCTCACTACTCTAACCCTCCAATAGTGGCTGGGTACAATCAGTAGGCTAGCTAGCAACTAAGGCATGGCTGAATCTGAAATGAAAGAATATAGCAAGTAAAGTCAAGGCAAAGGCAAGTCAAAGCTTAAGTAATTAGATGTTGTAATAGATGGGTGAAGATGCCAACTGACATCAAGAAAAGACTTGACAAGAGGTTAGCTTGTTTCAGATCAACACTTCAATCAAAAATAATGAGGAAAGCGGTACAAAGCATAAAAATATACTTGAAGGTGTTGGAGCGCTACCACAATAACTAAGACTTTAGGGGCCAAGACCCCAGAGAGAAGGAAGCCCAGAGAGAGAAGATTGGTATTTGGTGTTGTAACAGGACTGCCAGGTTTGTATGCCCACTGGGCGACAACAGATTAATACTACACTGACAACAGGAACTGCAGCAACATCGGAATTTAATAATCCAAGGCTGCTGGATGAGAAAATGGAGGGGAATTCTCAAGCCGTGAATCTGTTCCCTCGAGGGGTTCTGGGCAAGTGTCTTTTAAGGGGATGGTGGAGGACAACAGGCTGGAAAATTGGGGTTGTTGATTGGTCCTGGTAAAGAGATGAAATCATAGGATATGGAAACTATTCTTCCATGAGTAAGCTTCTTATGGGGCCCTTCAGACCAGCTGGTGTCGGTAGTTTCGTTGGTTTGCAAAACCTAAAAGAGAAACTCTTAGATTTTAGCTATAGAACGAAGTCTTGTGACAAGGCCTACATTTTCCTGGGGTAGTAAGCAGTGGCCAGCTACAGGGAAGTAGGCCAAAGGGCAAGCTGGCTTAATGATTACTGCTGATTGTACTGCAAACCTAGTTGAATTTTATTTTCTCCCTTAATTTTTATAAAGTTTTCTTGGGGATGGTTTCAGTGCCACATCTGCCAATTTGAAAGCAGTGGCTGAGAAACTGAGCAGTGATTTTGGACTTTAACAAGGCTGGGGTGTTTGTAATTACAATTCAGGGCCTGCCAAAGATGAAACCCAGTCTTTAAGTTTGTGTAACTAAAGGGCTACACCCTAGGAGTAAAAGAGAAACAGATCAGTTCTCAGAAGGCTGAAGACCATCTTCCAAACAGCTCATTCCCTTATTTCCTACCTTGTTTGCCAAAAGTAAAAGTAGATAATCTTGAGGAAGATTATAACATCTACAGCCTCAATTATGTACAGATTTTCATATACACTGTCTGGCATTCAATCAGAAATACACAGGCAAACAAAAGGCAAAACAGAGAACCAAGAGGGAGAAAAAAAAAAACAAACCAGACAACAAACAGAATCACAGGAGACCCAGATGTTGGAATTATCATATATGAGCTTTAACTGTAGTTAATATGTTTAATAAATTAAATGGTATACAAGAACATCAGCAGGTAACTGGAAATATATTAGAGAATCAAATGCAAATTCTGGAACTGAAATATACACAAATTAAAATTAATAACTCAATAGATCAGTTTAGCAGAATATTAGATATAGATGATGAAAGAAAAAACTGGAGGATATGTAGAATAAAATATTTAAACTAAATATGGAGAGACTAAAGATAGGAAATTCAGAAAAGAACATGAGATAAAGGACATGGTAAAAAGGTGTAATATATGGTATAATTGTGGTGTGAGAGGAAGAGAAAAAAATAATATGGCAGAAGGAATATTTGAAGAGATAATGGCCAAGATTCAAGTGATAATAAAAAACACTTTGGCAAGATAAATACAAAGCAAACTACACACAGGCACTATATGGAAAGCTATTAAAAATCAAAGACAAAAAATAATTGGAGGATTAAAAATACATTGCCCTTAAAAGAGCAACAAGACTAAAAAAATCATGAAAGGTAGAAGACAATGGAATGATTCCTTTGAACTTCAGAAAGAAAATAACTGCCAAGCCAAATCTCTGTATCTCACAAAAACCTTCAAAAATGAAAACAAAAAGACACTTTCACAGTGAGAAAAAGAAAAACACAAGGAATTTGTCACCAGCAGACCAAGAAATGTTAAAGGGAGTTCATCAGGTAGAAGAAATATAATTCCAAAGAAACCACAAAGATACAGAAAGGGTTAAATACCAATGGAAAGAATAGGCCTGGGGCAGTGGCTCATGCCTATAATCTCAGCACTTTGGGAGGCCAAGATGGGCAGAGCACCTGAGGTCAGGAGTTCGAGACCAGCCTGGCCAACATGGTGAAACCCCATCTCTACTAAAAATACAAAAATTACCCAGGTGTGGTGGTGTGCTTGTAATCCCAGCTACTTGGGAGGCTGAGGCAGGAGAATGGCATGAACCCGGGAGGCAGAGTTTGCAGTGAGCTGAGATTTTGCCACTGAACTCCAGCCTGGGTGACAGAGCGAGACTCCATCTCAAAAAAAAAAAAAAAAAAAAGTATACCTTACATATAAAGCATACAAAAGTTGAAAGTAAAATGACAAAGCTATCCTATATAAACCTGATATAGCTATACTAACATCACACAAAGTAACTTTAGGGCAAGAAGTATTACTAGAGAAGAAGAGGGCATTTCATATTAAAGGGGATGCTCTATAAAAAAATCCTCCAAATTTATATGTATCTAATAACATAGCCTCAAATATATAAATCATAAATTAATGAGTAAAAAATGTAGAACTATAGACTTTTCCCAAAAAGTCTATAATATATAGAATCTGAATAACATAACAAAACTGAATTGATATACATATATATAAAATATAGAAGGCTATCATTGCAGAATATGCATTTTTTCCTCAATTGCCAATTGCAACATTTACTAAAATTGACAACATACTGAGCCAAAAAGCAAGGCTAAGTTCCAAAGAATTACTATCAGTTTATCTGACTACAGTTAAGTAATAACTAGAAAACAATATCTAGAAAATCATCCAATATTTGGCAACTAACTAATATGGGTCTAATTAACCCATGGGTCAAAGAAGAATTCATAATGGAAATTAAGTAATAGTTGAACTGATTGGTTTATTTTTTTTTTGAGACGGAATCTTTTTCTGTCCCACTGAGCCACCGCGCCCGGCCAAACTGATTGGTTTAAAAAAGACATATCAAAACTTGTCTAATGCAGCTAAAGCCAATGCTTAAACAGAAATTTGTAACCTTAAAATGTATACTGTAGAAAAGAACAAAGGCGGTCGGGCGCGGTGGCTCACGCCTGTAATCCCAGCACTTTGGGAGGCCGAGGCGGGCGGATCACGAGGTCAGGAGATCGAGACCATCCTGGTTAACACGATGAAACCCCATCTCTACTAAAAATACAAAAAATTAGCCGGGCGCAGTGGCGGGCGCCTGTAGTCCCAGCTACTCGGGGGGGCTGAGGCAGGAGAATGGCGCGAACCCCAGGGGGTGGAGCCTGCAGTGAGCGGAAATCGCGCCGCTGCACTCCAGCCTGGGCGACAGCGAGACTCCGTCTCAAAAAAAAAAAAAAAAAAAAAAAGGCTGAATACCAAAGAACTGAGTGTCCATCTCAAGAAGCTAGAAAAATAACTATATAAGAAAACAGAAGGAATAAATATCAGTGCAAAAATGAATAAAGTAAACAAAACCAAAAATGATCAACATAACCAAAAATTGGTTCTTTGAAAAGGCAAGAGAAGACAAAAATAACCAGTATCAGGAATGAAAAAGGGGACGTATCTATAGCTGTTACAGAAATACTGAGTTACTTTATTTCAATAAATTTGAAAATGAAAATGAGATGGACATATTCTTGTAACAGTGACTCTCACAGCATAGTTTACAGCCCTCTGGGAGTGTTCAAGACTGTCTTAATCAAGGAGGTCAAAATTATTTTCATCATACTACTAAGATATTCCCTTTTATTAACTGTATTAACATTTGTAATAATTGTGCAAAAGCAGCGGTAAAACTGCATAATTTGTCAGAGCCAATCATGGCAAGTCTATTTCTCCTGCCAGTGATTGGTTTAGAAAACCAGGGCATAGGAACAAATTAAGGATCTTGTATATGTCAAATGTTACATTAATGAGATGCAAGAAGAAACACCCTGTGGCTTCGGAGAAATTTTTCCTTTCAAGAAAGGTAACTGGAAGTGGTTTTTTCCTTTCTGCATGATGATGCGCGTGGAATGCAGCCCAGAACTACAGGCAACTGTCTCTTACCTGAAAAGGAAGCGGGCACACAAAGGAAGGTGGAGCTGAGAAAATTACAGATACACAGAGCTGAAGTAACATGAATAAACCCAATCCTGAAAGCTCAGTTTCATTTTGTAGTGAGCGAATTTTCTGTTCCAGCAACTTCAAGTTTTTGCTTTCTTGAAACTGTAAACAACCCAATTAAATTAACATGATAGAATTCACTACTTAAATAAATGCTGTTTCATAGTGCAAATGTAGAAAAGGAGTATCTCAAATTTACAAGCTAGGCAAATCTTTCTCTAAACAGAGGTGCACTTTAGACATTTGTACTACACTGTAGAGTTACCACTGCGACATTTGTGGAATTCTGTATTAATTGGTATACAACTGAGAAGTGGTGTGTGGTGCATTATTAATGAGTAAACTCATTAACTGTACAGCCGACCCTTTAAAATACACAGGTTTGAACTGCATGGGTGAACTTATATGTGAATTTTCTTCTGTCTCTGCGATAGTTGACAGTAACTCCAACTCTTCCTCTTCCTCCTCAGCCTATTCAATGTGAAGGCAATGAGGATGAAGACTTTTATAATGATCCACTTCCTGAATAGTAAATATGATTTTCATATTAACATTTTTTCTCTAGCTCACATTATTGTAAGAATACAGTATATAATACGTACACAATTAATCAACTGTTTATTGGTAAGAGTTCCAATCAACAGTAGGCTATTAGTAGTACGAAAAATATGAACCTGAATGAGCCAGTTCTTCAAGATGAATCCCAAGTGGCTAATTGGCCCTGGATTTAAAATGGAGCTAAGCAGTCAGAAACTCTGAGTTCCCTGAAAACCCATATCTTTTTTTTTTTTTTTTTTTTTTTTTGAGACGGAGTTTTGCTCTTGTTGCCCAGGCTGGAGTGCAGTGGCGTGATCTCGGCTCACCGCAAACTCCGCCTCCCAGGTTCAAGCGATTCTCCTGCCTCACCCTCTCTAGTAGCTGGGATTACAGGCATGTGCCACCGTGCCCGGTTAATTTTGTATTTTTAGTACAGATGGGGTTTCTCCATGTTGGTCAGGCTGGTCTCGAACTCCCGACCTCAGGTGATCTGCCCTCCTTGGCCTCCCAAAGTGCTGGGATTTACAGGCGTGAGCCATCACGCCAGGCCAAACCCATACCTTTTTATCTTTGGAACTATCGGAGCTCACCTGAGCCAACCAATCAAGGCTCCACTGTATTGACCAATCAGAACTAAGCAAGTTTCAATTCTTCATTCACATAAAAAGACCTGATTGGGAACCTTAGGAACTTTTGCTATAAAACCTCAGTCTTGGGCTGGGCGCGGTGGCTCACGCTTGTAATCCCAGCACTCTGTGAGGCCGAGGCGGGCAGATCACCTGAGGTCAGGAGTTCGAGATCAGCCTGACCAACATGGAGAAACCCTGTCTCTAGTAAAAATACAAAAATTAGCCAGGCGTGGTAGTGCAAGCCTGTAATCCCAGCTACTTAGGAGGCTGAGGTAGGAGAATCGCTTGAATCCGGAAGACAGAGGTTGTGGTGAGCCGAGATCACGCCATTGCACTCCAGCCTGGGCAACAAGAGCAAAACTCCATCTCAGAAAATAGAAAATAAATAAATAAAGCCCCAGCCTTCCCTTTTTTCTCTGGAACGTATCTCCATTTTACACCAAACGCTGCATCTCCCTAGTTTGTAAACTGTTCACTGAAATAAAGTCTCTTTCCTCCAAATTCAAGATAACCTTTGTTCACAGGAGTTGACTCAGAGGAATCAAAAGTCATATGCAGATTTTCAACTGTGCCGGGCGTTGGCACCCCTAATCCCTGCGTTGTTCAAGGGTCAACTGTATTACAAACACACAGAGGCACTACTGGGTACCTGGTTAAGTTCAGTGCTATCCTGGAATGTTGACTTTATGAGATAAAGACAGGTCAAGAATATTTGCTTTAAGATGAGGCCAGAGATGTGGAGTATTTTTATATGGGCCAGTTGCTTCTGTGAAACAGACCATCTTTTAACGTGAAGTATGATGTATGCTTTTGATCTATTGCAAGTTGAAGCACATGTTTACAGGCCAAAGCTTGTTTAAAATGATTTCAGAACCAAGTGTGAACATGCCATATAGAACTTAATAGAGTGTACTCTAATTTTTCTCAATTTGACAAAAAATGGACAGAAGGCAAAATGAAAAAAAATTTATTTCCTCAGTGTTTTATCCACTGTCAATACTGTATTTTTGATGCAATATATTTGCCAAAAAAACTCAGCTTTTATTTTCCATTTTAAACAACTACAATATTTACAAGCTGTTCAGAGTAACACTCAGACACACACACACACTCAGAGACACACGTAAGTACATATATCCTTATCTCTGGTTTATACTGAATGCTGGTAAAGGCCATGAATACTTTCCAGAGCCCATGATCAGAAAAGGAAAACCCATTTTCCTTCCTCACGTTCACTTTCCTAGAATCATTTTCAATATTCCTCCTTCCATTTCCTCATGCAGAGCTCACTGCCAGACTTGTATAGGGTTAATCAGTTTTTACATTTTACTTTTACTTAAACTATAACCTTTTAAAAAGCATAAGCAGACATGATCCCCCCCACCCATTTCTATTATTTTGGTTGTAGAATCAAGCTTCATAGATAAAAAATCTTGTTCAATCACAAGTACACTAAACCCAAGAGTCATCTGGAGCAGCCATCTTATGCTCTATCACTACTCTGTTGTGAATTCCAGGGCACCACCTCATTGTGCAGGTAAAACTCAGGAATTCATCCTCATCACAGTGTTAGATGACCTTCGTTCCTTCTAGCTTGGCTCCACTGAATCATAAATTGTCAGGTACAGAGCTGAGGCATAAGAAAAAAGGTATAACCCTATATAATAGGTATAAGTCTTAGAACAGAGTTGTCATATAACCTTGTGGTGACAATCAGCTCTAGTTCCACCAAAGAATGTAAGGCTGATTCCACAAAAGGGCAGATAATGAAGTTCAACTCACAAATATAAGTTATTTATCTTAATTCAGAAAGAGTATGTGGTATGTATGCAATAAAGATAAATTGTTATACATAATTCTTGACAGATGACTCTGGTGAGGTGATTCAAAGTAGAAAATATACTTCTGTTTCAAGCAAACTTACTCCACTCATATCCTACCAGATTTACTTGTATAATAATTAATTCCTTTCCAATCACAGTTCTTCCTAGACATTTAACAAGTAAAAATAAGACGGCCTGGGTGCATATCAATCAAATTAAAAACAAAAAAGATAAATGGAGAAAACGATTGGCTTTTTAATACTTATTTTTAAAAAGCCATATTCAATGTAATATTAGAATTATGCTGTCCCAATGCATGGTAGTATCTAATTTTCTTCTTCCTCAACACCAATGAAACAATATCCATGTAAGACTGAAACAGAATGTCCAACCTCTATTAGCAAGTTCCATGTACCACATTAGCCTTGACTGATGTTACTATCTCCACTAATCTCTGAATTAAAGGAAAAGCCTCTAGAATAAAAAGGGACATTTTATACCTTGTCTAAACCATGTATCCTATCAAAAGAGAAAATTAACTGAGTCTGTGTCCAAAGTAACTTTATATGATTACATCACACAGAAAAAGAATACGAATGAATAATGACGACTTAAAAAAAACACACACCCCCCCCCTCGCCCCCGAAAAGGCTTTGTCCATATTCATGAAAAATTAATTAAAATAAATATAAATGAAATTAACAATCTGGACAGCAGTTTATGGTTAAGTAACTAGTAAATATAAATTCAAAGAATTCTAACAAAATCATTATTACCTTTTTCTCAAGTCACATATTTATTTAGGAGGAAAGATGCTTGAAAGCTAGCTATAAGAAAAGGACAATTTTAGACACTGGGTGAATCTTCAGCTTAAAAGGCCCAGTGCTGGATGAATGACTCACAACAGCAATCCACCAAATGCAGAGCTGCTAGCAGAGGCAGAAGGATGCTGCTCAGAAGCACAGAGGAATTTACCAAGGCTAAGCTAACCTTGCTGAAAAATGTGAGGCTGATTTTTATATTTTGGTATGTGATGGAAAAATAAACTAATTCAGAAAGAAAAACACATCTTCTTAATGGGTTTCCTACACAAAAACTTACATTTTCATTGCCTGACATTTAGTATACAGAGTAATTTTCCATATCTCACTTAGGATACAAATATTGTCTGACTACTTCTGTTTTAAGAATTAGAAGTATTTCAGATATACTTGAAATATTTTCCAAAATACTTCGAATCTAATAGAAATAGATTATCATCCTCCAGTAACAAAGTCAAAGAAGGCAGAACACTGGTTAAGTTTGTTCACTAATTTCCTAAAAGGTAATCTCTTAAAAAATATACATACAGCCTCACCACTTACTCTTCCAAGTTCCTTAAATATCAACATCTTATGTTAATCTAGATTCTTGGAAAAATTAAAGTTCTTTAGCAAAAAGTCAACATTAAAGTTTTATCCAGTGTTGAAAATGGTGTAAAAAGAGAGTTCACACCAAGGTATAAGTTGGAAGATTAACCAAAAGCTTAGAGAGTTATAAAATGTTTTTTTTGCCACTGAATGAAAGAAATAAAGGGAAAAAAGGCAACAATTTATAACTCATTCCACGATTACCTTTCTCTCAAAAGAGGGGGTGGGGGAAGAATTAAACAAGAAAAAACAAATATTTCAATCATACAACCCCACTAAAAGGAAATGAATAAAAAAGCTAGTATTTTAGTTACATCTTTTAACTTTCATATTATGGAAATCAAAGCATTGGCAAATTTATAAACTAAAGACATTAATGTATGCTGAAGTCTTGTACATAACTGAAAAAAGTTGAGCAGAGAATCTAAATGAGTCACTCACTATTCTCTGGGGGGTGAGGGGTGAGGCAGGAACAAGAATTTATGATCAATTTAGTTAACGCAAGTATGTTTATTTCCATATAATAATTTAGATCAAATTATTCTTAAGAAATGGATCTTTCTTCAATTATCACCAATTCCCCGATGCAATTACTAGAAAAGTATTATGATTTTTAAAAGATTGTCAGTTTTAGACTCTTAAGAAAAACAACACGGCTTCTCTCAGGGTTCTTAATTTATAAACTCACTAAAGAATTATATATGTTAACAAAATTCAACTTGTTTTGAGAAAAATATATATCAATTGCTACACAAAATCAAAACCCAACATATATGTTCCATATAAAATCTAGTCTTGCATTTGAAATCTGACGTTTCAGAGTATGTGATGTGTTTAAAATTTTTATTGGAGGAGGGGCTAGAAATTAAAAAATTGTAGCCCTTCAGATTAAATCATGTAAAGGTCAGATTTTTTTCTGTGTGGGAAAATGAATTATCTTCCATCTAAGATTGAAAAGGCTCTACTTTTATCTAGGCAATGACCATGAAAAGATCATATTCACTTCAGAATGGGAACAAGCAGCAGGGAACATAGTTCCTTTCAGAAGATTTTAAAAATATATGTATACAGAGAAATAGATTATAAATTCAGTTTCAGGAAAAAAACCCTCCAAAACCAAAAACAACACTAAACTTTAATGGCATACTGTAGATCTGCCAAAATGAGGCAAATGCAGAATATAATGACAGTATCACAAAAATACATTTTTAAATGGTCAATTTAGAAAGGGTACTTTTGTATAAAGGTTCAGTAAATCATTTGACAAGTATTTTTAAACAGTAAATTTTGTAAAGTGAGAAGTCTATGGAAATGTCAACACAAGGCACATTAGGTTCTGAATGACCACAGAAGTTTAAAATTAGAAAAAGGGAAAATAAATAGGTTTTAAAGTGGAAATGCAGTAAGATCTGTATGTTCACTATTTACTTTCTTAGTTTTCATTCCTTCTACTGTAATGTTATGCTATAATGTGAGATCTACATCAGAATTAGTAGGAAAAACAGCTTCTCTCTTCTGTCACCTCAACAAAAGATACTTTAAATCTGTACTGTCTAATACAGTAGCCACTAAGTACATGTAGCTATTGAGTACTTGAAATATGGCTAGTGACACATGATGAAATAGTAATACTTTGACTATACTGGATTAAACAAAATGTATCATTAAAATTAATTTTACCTGTTTCTTTCAATGATCTATTCACAAGGGGTAGAAAGATGGCTGCTCCTAAATGCTCAGAGGAGATGCACAATTTTCTTTGGAGTTTCACACCAAAACGGAAAATTTTATCAAGGATTTAAAAAATGCTGAAAGTTGCAAATTAAATCTAAATTGAAGTTCCCATATTGCCCAATTGTAAATATGAGTAATATATTTCCCTGAATATGCATTTTTTAAAAAAAAATAAAATTTAAGTTATGAGACAACATATGAATTAAGTCAATTTCACAGTTATAAATATTTCAATTTACAGCTACACACTATAAATTACAGGAAATAAAATTCAAGTAACAGAAAGAGGGGAAAAATATAAAGCAAAATTATTAAAGAGGGATATAATAATAATAACTGCACCACTTGGATACTTTTATTTGAAAAAAATTTTACTTGATTAACTGAACTGCATGTGAATAACTTCAAGAGCTAGAAACTCATAAATAAAAGGCAATCGATCCTTTCTTTAAATTCCTGGACATTCATCTTCTTAAATAAAAGTGTTTTCTTCCCAGAAGCACACCCAGCAGAACTTGCTCTGGTGGAGAGAAGCAGAGCACATGGGCTCCTCTGAGATGTAGACACAGGAGCTGGCAGTGGTGTTCACATGACCGATCCGCTGACTATTGGCTCTGGGAAATGTCAATGATGAAGCTATGTATATCTTGAGATTCCATATTCACTTTAAAGAAAATATCCAATGTCCTGGCATGAAGTACACACTACTAACAGAAAAAATGAGCAGCACAGTTCCTGCTACCTATGTTTATAAGGAAAGGGAAGGGGCTAATCCCAAAGGCAATTTAAATAATGGTATTTTATTTTTATATATAAATAAATGTTCTGAGAAATCTCAGACTTTAGTGCATTGCTGTAAAAAATTAGTGCAGTTTTTTTCATTAAAGTTTTTAGCGCTCAAGGAATAAGATAAATCTATGTCTGTTCATAGTCTCTTTCACTGTACATTAAACTTTTATACTGCTATAAGTCAAACGGAACATTTCTACACTGGTCTGTTCTTAAAAATCAAGGTAAATGAATTTCATGTTCTATGACAAAACATGGCAATTATTTTTGGCAAAGAAATTAGAAAAATATGAGATCATAGTTTAGAAATGAAGAGTTTGTTGATTTAAAGCATAGGCAATGCGTAGGAAAAACTTTTTTTTAAGGATGAATTTTAACAGAACTTTATCCTTCATGCAAAATGTTTTCTTGGCAGCTAACTTAAAAAAATATTTCAGCTTTATTTGGGGATGGAGACAGTGACAGGAGTCAGGGTGAAGGGCAAAGGAGAGGCGCTTAACCAAGCTCATTCTATTTTCAGTCTCTCCCACATAGGATCAAAGTGATACCTGCAGGCATCTTCTGCTCGCTCATCTCTTTTTCCAATGCTTTGGAATTGAGAGGGAAAAAGAAATGTCTTTACAAAACACTGGCTCACACTTCAGCCCCAAGTTCTAGTACCCCAGTTTCAACTACAGTCACATATTTATCATCAATCTGGACCAGAAGCACTGCCTTGTCGATGTGGGATCTAGTACCTGGATCTCTGCTGCAAGGCACCCATCGGTGAATCACCTAATGATTCAGAATAAAACAAGAGGTTAGTACTGGAGACCTGGAATATACTCACAAACTCTTACCCCTACCTAGGATTAGTAGTAGCAATTTTGTCTGAAAATTATACGTTTAAGTATAAATCAGCTAAAACCATGCATCCAAGTGAGGCGGACTTCAAAAAAGGCAGAGCCCCAGACCGCTAGCTTGTAAAAGAACTTACATGGCCTTCCATGCCCTCCTGCGGACTCCAGTCTTTCCAGCTATTTCTCCCAGCTTTTAACCGAATTCCTTCATCAGGCCACTGTAGCTCTTTCCTTTTAGACAGGTTGATCCCTTCCAGAATTTGACTGGGATCCACAATCTACATGGTAAATAAAAACATTTCCAATTCATTTTTTTCTTGATGATGAAAAATTATGTAATCTCAAACAAAATGCTTTTCACAGAGAGGGATTACTTTTTAAATTCCTATAATGGAATAAAAAAAATCTTAAGAGCTACCTCTTGAATTCTTTTCAGCCCTCTGGTAGATCTCACTGCAATGTCCATGAGACAATGGCTGAACAAGGAACATATATCACCATCACAAAAACTGTTTGCTTTCAGTTTTTAAGTTTGAAGAAATTTTTCCCCAACATTCAAAAATATTCTAGTCTTGAGACTAAGTAAGATAAGGGTGTGTTTTCACAACAGTCCTTCATTCAACAAATAAGAAATAAAAACAAGTAACAAAAACAGCACAAGACCACCTCTGGGCTTACTTACTTGGACTCTGTAAATCACTTCTCCCTTTCTGGCGTGTGAATTGTTGGCAGGACTTAAGGTGTTGCCTGGCTGCGCATCAGTGGCACTGCTCTGACCTCCCTCTGTCGCAAGAAAGCCCACGAGAGTGTGATGTTTGCAGGCTGGGATGCTTTGGCTAGAGCTGCTGGAGGAAGGGAGGCCGTGCTGCACACAGGCCAGACCGCTCTGACCTGAGGGTTCCATTTGGTTCACCATCGACAGTCGGGATTGGATGGATGATGGCAAGTTTCGAAGCGATATCTGACTGGTAGAAGAGCGCCGGCAAGGCACAAACCCAGTGGTGGACATCCGGAGGGATGAATGCCGGCTGCTATAGCAGTAGGAAGACTGGCTGGCTACTGAGGCCCGGGCAGGAGACTGTCTGACCAGGCCCGACTGCACAGAGTGAGAGCTGTGGCTAGTGCCTAGGAGGAGAAACAGCAGCACTCACTCAAAGTAGAATGACTCAGACACAATACTTCTGTTTCACAGTTTCTAAGACTTTTTCCCCTAAGCAATTAATTGGTGAACTGATACAACTTAATGTTTATGCCTAAAACTTTTAAAGTTAAGAAAAAGAAATACGTATTTGAGATCTGTTTTCTTTTGTGGTTTTTGTAATGTATTTTTTATTTGCTAAAGTTTTTTAAAGTTCAAATTCTGTGGCATATGAAAGACTTAATAATTAAATATTTTACAGCAAATATCAGGACTTAAGGTTGGGATAAATCCTAAAATATGTTTCACAGAAATATTTTAAAATAACGAGAATACTTCCATAATATATCAGAAATGAAATATCTCACGGAAATGAGACAGTCAGAAGGATTTACTAAGAAACACTGCATGATATCACTTGTGGAATCTGAAAAGCCCGAACTCACAGAAGCGGAGAGTAGAATGGTGGTTGCCAGGGGCTGGGGAAGAGGAGGGGTTGGTCAAAGGGTACAAAGTTCCACTGAGTCAAGAGGAACAAGCTCTGGAGATCTACTGTACAGCCTGGGGACTGGAGTTAATAATAATGTGTTGTATGCTTAAAAATCGTTGAGTAGCTCTAAAACGTTCTTACCACAAAGAAATAAGTATATGAGGTGATGGATAGGCTAACTAGCTTAATTTAATCATTTCACAATATATTCACATATCAAAACATGATGTCGTATACCATAAATATATATAATTTTTGCCAGTTAAAAAAGAGACATATTTATTAAGGCCCTACTATGTGGCAAGCTCTATAACTACTATTTCTCAAAGTATAGTATTACTGCTCTTTCAACTTCTACCAAGGAAAAGCTACACTGCCTATAGAGAGACAGTGAATACCACGCTGTAATTTTCATATACATTTGGGGATCACTACTAAATAGGAATGATCAGTGGCACTGAAAAGCAGGTTCTTCTGCATCCTTTTTCAAGTGGCTTGATACGATTCTTCAGACTTGTCTTTTTCTTGACTTGTAAGAGTAATGTAAAATTAATTACATTGAAAACATAGCTACATGTACTTTTTACCTAAAAATAAAAAGAACTAATCAAGGTAAGAACAAAAAGTACATTTAAAGAACACTGAAAGTTTTAGGTTTTCACCTAAATAAAAAATATTTAATTATTAATTATGTCTTTCATATGCCACAGAATTTGAACTTTAAAAAACTTTAGCAAATAAAAAATATATTACAAAAACCACAAAAGAAAACAGATCTCAGATATGTATTTCTGAACATCCAAAATGTTGATCTATCAGGTCTCTTCACTTGAATCCCACTGGAAATATATATATATTTAAATTTAATAAATGTCTTTAAATTTAAGTAAATGTCTTAGAACTTTATCTGATTCATGTGAAGCAGTCAGGGGGGCAGTTGGGGAGAGGATCAATGTCTCCATATGGCTGGATCAACTGCCCAGCCATACGGAGACAGTTGAGACCTGATTCCTTCTGCATACCAGGTGGATTGTAGATCTCATGTCAAAGGGAAATTAATAAAAGCATACTTTGAGGGCCTAGGGACAGGGAAAATTTTAATTAGGACATAAAAAGTACTAATGATAAATGAATAGTAAGTTGTTCTCACTAAAATTAAGGACTTCTCATCAGAAAAAGGCAAGTAACTCTTCATAGTAAGAATGAAAAGACAAGGGACAGAAAGGGAAAAGATATTTGTGGTACAGAAAACTGAAAGAGCTCAAATCCAGAATATAAAACACAAATCAGTGAGAAAAAGATAACCAAATAGAAAAATAGGCAAATGATGTAACTAGGCACTTTAGAAAGAGGAGCTGCTGATAAATTCATTAAAAACTTCCATTCTTAGGTATCAGAGTAATGCAAATTAAAAGAATAAAATTAAAGACCACCCTTCTCCTGCCCGCGCCCCCCCCACCGGAGCAAGCAAGGAGCAGAGGCAGGAACTGACAATCTTCAAAGCTGGGAAGGTTGATAGGACTGGTGAGAGTACCAACTGCTTTAAAGGAAAAAAAAAAAAAAACAAAACAACCTTTCTGGAAAGATTTTTGCCATTATATATCAAGAGTCTTATTCTCATCTTATTCTCATAAGCTTTGGCCTAGTGATTTCATTTTTAAAGTCTCTAACCTATGAAAATAATAAATGATTACAAAGACTTATATACAAAGATTATTACAACATTATGTTAGAAGAAAAACCAAGTCCTTGTCCAACAGGGGAGAAGTTAATTATAACAGTTAAATATTATTAGCCTTTAAAAATTATATTTTCAGCCGGGCGTGGTGGCTCACGCCTGTAATCTCAGCACTTTGGGAGGCCAAGGTGGGCAGATCACGAGGTCAGGAGATCGAGACCATTCGGGCTAACACGGTGGAAACCTCGTCTCTACTAAAAATACAAAAAAAAAATTAGCTGGGCTTAGTGGCATGCACCTGTAGTCCCAGCTACTCAGGAGGCTGAGGCAGGAGAATGGTGTGAACCCAGGAGGCGGAGCTTGCAGTGAGCTGAGATGGCACCACTGCACTCCAGCCTGAGCAACAGAGTGAGACTCCGTCTCAAAAAATAAAAAAATTATAAAAATAAAGATTATATTTTCAAAGAATCCTTAATATATTAAAATGTTTATGTTGAATTATCAAGTTAAAAAATTATATATACAAATATATAAAATATATATTTGTATATATAAAATAATATGAACAAATGGAATAATGTACAACTTGGAATAAAAAAATTATATTTCTGGGCTGGGTGTGGTGGCTCACGCCTGTAATCCCAGCACTTTGGGAGGCCGAGACGGGCAGATCACGAGGTCAGGAGATCAAGAACATCCTGGCCAACATGGTGAAACCCTGTCTCTACTAAAAATACAAAAAATTAGCCGGGCGTGGTGGCGGGGGCCTGTAGTCCCAGCTACTCGGGAGGCTGAGGCAGGAGAATGGCATGAATCCAGGAGGCAGAGCTTGCAGTGAGCCGAGACTGTGCCACTGCACTCCAGCCAGAGCAAGACTCCATCTCAAAAAAAAAAAAAAAAAAAAAAAAAAATTCTATTTCTGAATTTCCAAGTGGATCACACGTAATCCTCTTTATACACATATACTAACCAGCCTCTATGGCTAAGAAGCTAACATTAGACATACAACTTTGTTTCACATTACCTAGTGTTGGAGGATAAGATGTGACAGGTGGGTGGAGTCCAGTTCCTGATCCCTGCCCAGGATTTCCAGTGCTTCCCTGGGTCACATTGCTGTGGGGATTGTTGGCAGTTGTTGCATTGTTACCAGTGCAGGAAGTCCCACCTCCAGTATCAGAATCTTCAATATTGCCACCACTGTTACATCCAGCTCCGCAACCTTTCCTAAGCCTAGGAACAAATATCAGAGTAGGAAGGATTATTCCAAGATCACTTCAAAATGGGTATCTTATTCTTTTTCCAGCTATTCTGAACTGCAAATGCTACTAATGTTCACCTTTTAAAGTCTTTATGGTGCAATCAATATTAGGAACAAAAAAACTCATTACGTTTTCAAAGAATGGCTTAAGAACTATACCCGTCATATTCCCTGCCTCAAATCTTTCATATACTCTATTATCTCTCCTGCACCATAATAAAGAACTGTATATAACTCAGTTGTACCATTAAGATCACAGCTGGAAATGGAATTTTTTTTTTTTTTTGAGACGGAGTCTCACTGTCACCAGGCTGGAGTGCAGTGGCACAATCTTGGCTCACTGCAACCTCCACCTCCAAGTAAAAACGATTCTCCTGCCTCAGCCTCCTGAGTAGCTGGGACTACAGGTGCCCGCTACCATGTCCAGCTAATGTTGTATTTTTAGTAGACACGGGGTTTCATCATGTTAGCCAGGATGGTCTCAATCTCTTGACCTTGTGATCTGCCCGCCTCAGCCTCCCAAAGTGCTGGGATTACCTAGTGTGAGCCACCGCGCCAGGCCTGGAAACAGAATTCTTACCAGTGCCAATGTCTGTTCAGTGACTCTGAAGTATGTAACCCCTGAAAACCTAATTTATTTATACTGTTAATATAGTGTACTTGAAGAGAGGTGCTGAAATCATTTTTCCTATTTTTAAAAAATGGAGAGTAACTAAGCAAACAAGGACAATTGGGCACTCTATATGCCATTTTTCTTAGGGGGAAAGAATCTCTTTACAGTAATTCCAGCATATTAGATCTTTTTTGGAAAGAAAACTTCTTTGAGCACTCCCCTGACTTATATTGTGCCTTCTGTTTGGGCAGAGATTGAACATTTGAGAGTTTGCTGCTTTAATTGCCAGATTTGGTTTTCTTAAGCTATATTTAAGAATCTGAACAACCCTTATGTTCTGCAATATTTCATCATCCAAACTATGATGTTCCTACACAAGACATAATTTACTAGACAAAAGACAGAGAAAAAAAATCGTGAATATTTGAAAACACTGTAGATTTCAGATCTGAGAATGTACTGTTAAAAAGGCAGTAGTATCTCTGCATTGCCATCAAGTCTCAATGTGTACAGAGTGCTCCCCCTAGTGTTGGAACAGAATGGTAAACTAGAAAAAGTAATCAACTTTCATGTTATGTTTTTCTCTTAACTTCCCGTTTGTACACAACAAATATCCAAATATTCTAATAGTGGCAATATACAATAGAAAGTTAAAAAAAATTAAAGGGAATTTTCCAAGAGTCTACCAAGTAATAGAGCAATGGTTCTTAACCACAGTTATACATCAGATTTATCTAATAAGATTTTGAAGATAAGAATGCTCAGATTCTACTTCTTGAAGTTCAGAAATAATGGGTTCATATTGTACCATGGCACCTGTAATTTTTTCTACAAGCTTCCCAGGTAATGCACACTGCCTAGATTAAGAGTGTCAGGAATACACCAGCACTGAATAATGCAACCCCTTGGCTCACCTGTGCCAGGTTGACACTATGAAGTTCCTGATATTTCCCAAGCTTATAGGACCCCCAAGAATGTCTTTAAGCTGTTCGTGGCTGTCAGAGTAAGAAGTTGTCAGGGGTGAGACAAAGATTGGGTAGCCAATAGGTTGATCACAAGATGAGTTTATCATGTTTCTCAGGGCTTGCTTTGCATTTTGGATGCTACCTCTCTCTGGGTTACGGTTACGTAGAAAAACAAGCTCCTGCTGTTGCCCTGCCCAAAGACCTCGGACACATTCCTTATTCACCTGAAAACCAGAACACAAGGGAATTAGGTTAAGGGGCCAAGAATAAAATTCACAGAAACAGAAGAGCAGAAATGGGAGGAATACAAAAGATATTATGATAACCAGTTGTGAAAAGCAGGGAACAAATATAAGTAGGTCACATTTAAATAGGAGGTAACCAATTTCCCTTTGTCATTAGCAGGTTGCTAAATAATATCTACAGAGCTCTTTCTTCATGCTCTGTATTTAAAGTATCAAGTAAAATGAAGTCAATTTAGTTTTTTAACTTGGCAAAGCACAGATAAATAAGACAATAGACATCTTTTACAGAAATGAGAGATAAATATGGTTGAATGTTTATGACATTTGTGGGTTGATTAATGTGAATTTAAGAAATAACTATAAACTATCAGAATAAAATTTCAGAAATTAAGCCTCTTAAAGCCCTGAGATGTTTAAAAAAACAAACAAGCAAAAGTTAGAATGAACTATATAACTTCTGATCTCTATTAAGTACATGGTATGCTATCATTTTGCAACCTAGAAATCGTATTATATTAGCAATATGGTGCTGACTTTTTAAAAAGAGATGCTGCCCAAATTGCATATATAAAAGATATAAGACCTGCCATTTAATGGATAAAAGACTGTCAAGACTGAAATAACCAAACATTTTAAGGCTTTATGGCACATGAGAAACTTTCAGAGGACAGAATAAAGTACTAAAAAAAAAAAAAAAGTAAAATTAAGTGCTCATAAACAAGAAAGACTAATGTAATATGGTCATCACATTTTTTTTTCTGTGAAAATTTCAATCACTTTTTAAAAGTTTACATCAAGGCTGGGCGTGGTGGCTCACACCTGTAATTGTACAGCTTTGGGAGGCTGAGTCGGGTGGATCACTTGAGGCCAGGAGTGTGAGACCAGCCTGGGCAACATGGCAAAACCCCGTCTCTACAAAAAACACAAAAATTAGCCGGACGTGGTGGTGCATGTCTGTAGTCCCAGCTTCTCGATAGGCTGAGGTGGAGCAAAGGGAGGTCGAGAGCCTGCAGTAAGCCCATGATCATGCCACTGTATTCCAGCCTGGGCCCAAAGTGAGACTCTGTCTCAAAAAAAAAAAAAAAAAGTTTAGATCAAGTTATTCAACTTCTATGTTTTGGACACAAATAAACACCTCAAACACTTACTTTAATGACCCTGAAGCTCAGGTAGCGTCTGTTGAGCATGATGATTTTATATTCATTGGTGCCATCATCCATGACATGCCGCAGAGCAAGCAAGGAGGGAGAGTTGGCAAGTACTGCACTCCGCCATGCAGGGTCCCCTTCATGGGCTATTACGAGGTTTTTCTCATGAGATACTATGGCTTCATAGAGCACAGTAGGGTCATCATATTCATCTGGAGATGTAAAATGATCCTAAATATAAAAATAATATATAAATTTTTAAGGAAAATAAGAGAACTGATAACTTCTACAGTTACAAAGTGAATGTTCTTAAAAACTGGTTTATTATGAATACTTCAACACGTTAATATTATTAGAGATAAATTATAGATTCTCAATCATAACCGGGTTAGGAATTAGCTCATTACTGCTATACTATTTTTGTAAATTCCTCAATCCAACCCTCTCCTCTAAGTTCTAGATGAATAAATATCATTTCTGGTTTTTATGTGTTTTGTTTTTCTCTTTCAAGTTGGTTTTTCATATCTTTATTCATGTTTTTTTTCTGTTGAAGGATTATGTCACTATGAGGTAAGGAAGGCTAAAACTATATAAAAGGTCTCTATGTTGTGTTTCTTTTTAACTAGATACTTTTCACATAAAGTCGTATCTCTAAAATGGGTTCTAATATAACACTTTATCCTGCCTCTCACCTAGTTAAGATACAGCTCAAAGCTAGAAGCTCTGAGCACAGATTTGGGGTCCTAGTCCTAGAGAAGTTGGTAAAGTTTTCTCTGAAAAGTATCTTGGTCTTAATAACTACTTATTCATTTGATAGTTATTCAGTATCTACCATGTACAAGACTGTCTGACAGGCAGCATGGATGAAACAAAGAAGATATGAAATGTATCTCCCTATTATAAACTTACACATTAACAGGGACAGGACATATACTGAAATAACTGTAACACAAATGTGCAGTTTTGAAATGGTATATTAAAGAAATGTAAATATGACAGGCTGCTTTCATATTTATAGTTGGGAGGTTGACAAATTTCTATCCCGGTAAAGTAATCCATTTGCACTCAAGTCAACTGACCAGAATTTGTGCTATGTGAAAGGAGAAGAGGGAGAGTAAGAAGGAATATCCTTAAGGATAGAGCCTGTTAGCTGGGGGGTTGAGATATGTGAGATAATACTGTACACATAAATAATGCTTCATATGTTTTACATTATTTCGCTGGAATCTTACAACAATCTTGTCAAGTAGGTTGAGTTGATAATACCTGCATTTTCCATGTTTAAAAACTGAAGCTTAAAGAGGCTTAATTGCTTCCTAAGTTTAGGAAGTTAGTACATGCCAGGCAGAAGATTTTGGACCTCGAAGACTGGTATTCTGGAATAACTCAGTCAGACAAAATAAAGAAAAAAGAATAAAAGAAAAGAACAGAGTCTCTGAGGAATATGGGATTATGTAAAGCAACTAAACTTACCAATTAATGACATTCCTGAGAGGAGGTGGAAAAGTAAACAACCTGAAAAACATATTTGAGGGAATAACTCAAGAGCATTTCCCTAATCTTGCTAGGTGGACATCCAGATACAAGAAATCTGAGAACAGCTGTGAGATACTATACAAAATGAACATCACCAGGCATACAGTCACCAGGGTGTCCAAGGTCAACACTAAAAAATTCTTAAAGGCAGCTAGAGAAAAAGGTCAGATCACATAAGGGAACCCCATTATAAAGTAAACTTCTCAGAAGAAACTTTATAAGCCAGAAGGGATTGGGGCCTGTTTTCAGCATTCTTAAAGAAATTCCAACCAAGAATTTCATATCCTGCCAAACTAAGCTTCATAAGTGAAAGAGAAATAAAATCTTTTCCAGACAAGCAAGTGCTAAGGAAATTTGTTACCACTTGACCAGCCTTAGGAGAGATTCTTAAGGGAGTTCTAAACATGGAAACAAAAAAATAATACCTGCTACCACAAAAACACACTTAACATAGCCCACAGAACCTATAAAGCAACCATACAGTAGAACTACGAAGCAACCATTCATGATACATGATAGGACCAACAACTTCATGATAGGACCAAAACCTCACATATCAATATTAACCTTAAATGTAAATGGTCTAAACACCCCACTTAAAAGACACAGAGTTGCAAGGTAGATTAAAAAAAAAAAGACTCATTTGTCTGGTCTCTTCAAGAGACCCATCTCACATGCAATGACACTCAGGTGCAAAGTAAAGGGCTGGAGAAAGATTTATCATGCAAACAAACAAAAAAGAACAGGGGTCACTATTGCTATATCAGATAAAATAGACTTTAACAACAGTAAAAATGGAAACAAAAGGTCATTACCTAATGATAGAGGGTTCAATTTAACAAGAAGACATAACTATCCTACATACATATGCACCCAATATTGGAGCACCCAGATTCATAAAACAAGGTTTTACTGGCCTACAAAAAGACTTAGCCACATAGTAATAGTAGGGGACTTCAATACCCCACTGACAGTGTTAGATCATTGAGGCAAAAAACTAACAAAGAAACTCTGGACTTAAGTTTGACACTTGGCCAATTGGATCTAATAGACATCTACAGAATATTCCACCTATCAACCATAGACTATACATTATTTTTATCTGCACACAGAACATACCCTAGGATTGACCACATGCCTGGCCACAAAGCAGGTTTCAATAAATTAAAAAATCAAAATAGGCCGGGTGTGGTGGTTCACGCCTGTAATCCCAGGACTTTGGGAGGCCAAGGCAGGTGGATCACGAGGTCAGGAGATCAAGACCATCCTGGCTAACACGGTGAAACCCTATCTCTACTAAAAATACAAAAAATTAGCCAGACGTGGTGGTGGCCCCAGCTAATCGGGAGGCTGAGGCAGGAGAATGGCGTGAATCCAGGAGGCCAAGCTTGCAGTGAGCCAAGATCACGCCACTGCACTCCAGCCTGGGCAACAGAGTGAGACTCTGTCTCAAAAAAAAAAAAAAAAAAAAAAATCAAAATAATAGTAACCATACTCTTGGACCACAGTGGAATAAAAATGGAAATCAATACCAAGAAGATCTCTCAAAATCACACAATTACATGGGAATTAAACAACTTTATTGTGAATGACTTTTGCGTAAAGAAATGAAGTTAAAGCAGAAATAAAAAAATTATTTGAAATAAATGAAAACAGAGATACAACATGCCAAAATCTCCAGGATGCAGCATCTATGACAAACCCACAGCCATCATACTGAATGGGGAAAAGATGGAAGCATCCCCCTTGAGAACCAGAACAAAACAAGATGTCCACTCTCACCACTCCTATTCAACACAGTACCAGAAATCCTAGCCACAGCAATCAGGCAGGGGGCAAAAAAAAGGCATCCAAATCGGAAAGGAAGTCAAAGTATCTCTCTTTGCTGCTGCTATGATTCTATACCTAGAGAACCCAGAAGACTGCCAAACTCTCTTCCCATCATCTTGGCTCCTGTGGAGGCCTGCTGGGGACAGGACTTCTAAAAGGAACTATGTCTGGAAGGCTGTGGTCCAAGGCCATTTTTGCTGGCTATAAGCGGGGTCTCCGGAACCAAAGGGAGCACACAGCTCTTCTTAAGATTGAAGGTGTTTACGCCCGAGATGAAACAGAATTCTATTTGGGCAAGAGATGCGCTTATGTATACAAAGCAAAGAACACAGTGACTCCTGGCGGCAAACCGAACAAAACCAGAGTCATCTGAGGAAAGGTAACTTGGGCCCATGGAAACAGTGGCATGGTTCGTGCCAAATTCCGAAGCAATCTTCCTGCAAAGGCCATTGGACACAGAATCCGAGTGATGCTGTACCCCTCAAGGATTTAAACTAACGAAAAATCAATAAATAAACGTGGATTTGTGCTCTTGTATTTTTGTTAAGTGGATTAAAAAACTTAATACCTTAAAAAAAAAAAAAAGACTGCCAAAAAGCTCCTGGAACTGATAAATGACTTCAAGTTTCAGCATAAAAATCAGCATACTAAAATCAGTAGCATTTCTATTAACCAATAATATTCAAGCCGAAAACCAAATCAATAATGCAATCCCATCTACAATGCACTCTCTCTCTCTCGCTCTCACACACACACATACACACTAATACATCTAACCAAGGAGGTGAAAGATCTCTACAAAGAGAACTACAAAACACTGCTGAAGGAAATCAGACATGACACAAATGGAAAAACATTCCATGCTTATGGACTGGATGAATCAATACTGTTAAAACAGCCATATTGCCCAAGGCAATCTACAGCTTCAATGCCATTCCTATCAAGCTACCACTGTAATTTTTCACAGAATTAGAAAAAACTCCTAAAATTATATAGAAGCAAAAAAAGAGCTTGAACAGCCAAAACAATTATAAGTAAAAAGAACAAAGCCAGAGGTATCACATTACTTGACTTCAAATTATAAGGCTACAGTGACCAAAATAGCACGGTACTGGTAAAAGACAGACACACAGACCAATGGAACAGAATGAAGAACCCAGAAATAAAGCTGTACACCTATAGCCATCTGAGCTTCAACAAAGTTGTCAAAAAATACACAATGGAGAAAGGACTCCCTATTCAATAAATGGTGCTAGGGTAGCTGGCTAGCCATATGCAGAAGAATGAAACCAGACTCCTATCTTTCACCATATACAAATATTAACTCAAGAAGGAATGGATTAAAGATTTAAATGTAAGACCTTAAAATATAAGAATCCTAGAAGAAAATCTAGGAAACACCATGTTGGACATCAGCCTTGGGAAATAATTCATGACTAAGTCCTAAAAGCAATTGCAACAAAACCGAAAACTGACAAGTGAGACCTAATTAAACTGAAGAGCTTCTGCACAGGAAAAGAAGTTGTCAACAGAGTAAACCAACAACCTACAGGATGGGAGAAACTATTCACAAACTATGCATCCAACAAAGGTCTAGTACCCAGAATCTATAACTTAATTCACTAAGCAAAAAACAACCCCACTAAAAAGTGGGCAAAAGATAAGAACAGATACTCCTCAAAATAAGACATACAAGCAGCAAACAAGTATGAAAAAATGCTCAACATGAATCATCAAAGAAATCCAAGTCAAAACCACTACCTCACACCAGTCAGAATGCCTATTATTAAAAAGTCAAAAAACAAGAGATGCTGGCAAAGCTGAAGAGAAAAGGGAATGCTTACCCACTGTTGAAATGCATGTTAGTTCAGTCACTGTGGAAAGCAGTTGGAGATTTCTCAAAGAAACAGAACTACCATTTGACCTAGCAATCCCATTACTAGGTATAAATCCAAAAGAAAATAAATTGTTCTACCAAAAATACACATACACTCTTACGTTCATTGCAACACTATCCACAATAGCAAAGATGCAAAATCAACCTAGGTGCCCATCAACGGTAAATTGGATAAAGGAAATGAGGTACATATATACCATGGAATACTATGCAGCCATAAAAAAGAATTAAGTCACTTCCTTTTGCAGCAATACGGATGTGGATAAGAGGCCATTATCCTAAGCAAATTAGGATAATTCTTAGAAGGTTCCTCTCTTCTAGGAATTGCCTTTAGCTAATGGAGCTGCCTGGGTAGGAGATGATGGTGCGGGGTGGGGAAGAGGGGGGAGGTACATCCTTCTCTGTATGGGGTGAGAAGTAAGGAAGTACATAGCATAACTTTTGGAGATATTGCTAACTCCACAGCTTCTTCTAGAATCCAGCTAAGGCTAGAATTCAGCTAAAACACACTTTACTGAGCTGCTTCCCTTTTTCCATGCCCCTTCTAACATTTCTTTACAATATAATTCTTGAGTGCACCCAATTAATCTCTTGCACAAGAATCTTGGACTCTAACCTGTTTGTAGACCACTTGATCTAAGATAGCATTCATAATATACTGATAAGCAGTTCTTAACTTCTGTATATCATACACCAACTCTCCTAATTTTTCTTTTAAATACTCAGTTCACATTTTCCTATACAAGCAGACAGCCAGATGTCATATGATGTGCTACCTTCTAGCAAATAGTTCTATTAGGAAAGGGATGCCATCTTTGTAGAGTAGTATTTTTACAATTCCTTGAATGAAAACTGAAAGTCCAGACACAGGCAATAATAATTTATTTTTCTACCTTTTAATTTTTGAGACAGGATCTCACTTTGTCACCCAGGCTGGAGTGCAGTGGTGTGATCATAGCTCACTGCAACCTTGACCTCCTTTGCTCAAGCAATCCTCTCGCTTTAGCCTCCTAAGTACAGACACACGTACCCCATGCCCAGCTCATTTTTTTTTCTTTTGAGACGGAGTCTAGCTCTGTCTCCAGGCTGGAGTGCAGTGGGGCAATTTCAGCTCACTGCAACCTCTGCCTCCCAGGTTCAAGCGATTCTCCTGCCTCAGCCTCCCAAGTAGCTGGGATTACAGGCACACACTGCCACGCCCAGCTAATTATTGTATTTTTAGTAGAGATCAGATTTCACCTTGTTGGCCAGGATGGTATCGCTCTCCCGACCTCGTGATCTGCCCGTCTCAGCCTCCCAAAATGTTGGGATTATAGGCATGAGCCACCACACCTGGCCCAGCTAATTTTTCAAAACTTTTTTGTAGAGACAGGGTCTTGCTATGTTGCCCAGGGTGATCTCAAAGACCTGAGCTCAAGCGATCCTCCTGCCTCGGCCTCTCAAAGTGCTGGGATTACAGGCATAAGCTACTACGCCTGGCCAATAATCATATTCTCAAGAAAATGAACAAAAAGCTGGAAATTATCAGGCATGCCCAAAGTGGAAAATGTTTCATCTTGTTTAAATATCTCTTTTCACTGGCATTAAAATGGTTGAATAAATATGTAAAGTTCTACATACATTTAAAACTGTGAGGTGCCTCTGTATGTGGTGATTTGGAAAGATGTCCATGTCATATTAAATGAAAAAAAAAAATAGCATGTTACAATCAATTCGTATAGCAAAATTACATTTTTAAAAAGGAGCATATCACACACATAGATGAAAACGTATGTGCTTAGAAGAAATCATAAAAGATATATCAAATTACTGGCAGTGATTGCTTTTTGGGGATACTGTACAATAATATGGAGTGATGGAAATATGTTTATTATTGAGCAGTTTACTTTTTAAGAATATTCAAGAGATGTTATCAGTTTTACTGGCAAAAGTTTTCAAAAGAATTTTAGAAATATACTTGAGATGTTATAAGCAGATGCACAGGATGCACTATTTTTTTAGAGCAATGAAACTCATTCATTAAACAAACATTTAAAGTCCACTGCACCAAGCAAGGAGAACATAAAAATTAATATGAAATTATTCCTTCCTCAAGGATATCACAGACTGTAAAATTTTCAGCATATATCATATGTAAACTCATTTGGATTTTGATTGGTTTTAGTTCTAATAACTATGTAATCCTCAGAGTACTAATAAAGGAAAATAAATAAGGAGGAAAGATATTTTACAAACGCAATTAAATAGAGGACAAGAAAGAGAACAGATGAAAAAAGCAATTTGCTTCATCTGAGTTTTGGTTAATCTTCTTCTACAAAATTGGGATTAAAATAACTTTCTGGGTTGTGGTGATCTAATGCATATGAAAGTACTGTGTACATGTAGGACAATATGCAATAATAAATACTGCACAGATCATAACAGTTTCTTATTGGGATTTTTTTAGAGACAAGGTCTTGGTCTGTCGCTCAGGCTGGAGTGCAGTGACGCAATCATAGCTCACTGTAACCTCAAACTCTTGGACTCAAGTGATCTCCCATCTCAGCTTCCCAAGCAACTGGGACTAAAGGCACGCGATACCTTGCCTGGCTAATATTTCTGTTTCTTTTTCGCAGAGACGCAGTCCCACTATGTTGACCAGGCTGGTCTCAAACTCCTGGACTCTAGAGATCCTCCCATCTTGGCCTCCCAACGGTGCTGGGATTACAGGCGTGAGGCACCACATCCAACATAACAGTTTTAATTACCAAAAAGTAAGCACATGTAATACATAAAGTTGGAGGGGGTGGGGAAAGAACTATAAAGAAAAAAGTTCAAAAACACCAATGAAGTACTAAAAGTACATCATCAAAGACTATGTCTGGAAGGAAAAGGTTAATAGAAATTTTATATTTTCAGCTCTCTGGAAACAGAATCTTCTTAAAAGTCAAGTTGGAAATATGATTTACAACAAAATGCACCCATTTTAAGTGTACAGTTAGACGCATCCTGACAAATGTGCCTACCCAGGTAACCACTGCTGCAATCTAGATATACAGCATTTCCATCACCTCAAAAAGTTCCTTCCTGCCTCTGGCATTCACTCTCTAAACTTCAAGTAACCACTCATCTACTGTTTGTTATTAGTTTCTTTTTATTGCTGAGTAATATTCTGTTGTGTAGATATACCATAATTTGTATGCCTGTCTGCTAATGGACATTTGAGTAGTTTCCAGTTGGAGGTTGTTATGAATAAAAACACTATAAACATTTGTGTTTAAGTCTTTGTGTAGACATATACAGTTGACCCTGGAACAATGCAGGGGTTGGGGTGCCTATCCCTATGCACTCTAAAATCCATGTATAACCTTTGACTCCCCCAAAAATGTTAACTACAAATACCTTACTGTTGACTGGAAGCCTTACCAATAACATAGTCAATTAACACATATTTTGTATTTTATACATATTATATACTGTATTCTTATAATAATGTAAGCTAAAGAAAATGTTATTAAGAAAATGATAAGGAAGAGAAAATATATTTACTGTTCATTAAGTAGAAGTGGATCATCATAAAGGTCTTCATCTTTGTCATCTCACATTTGGAACAGGCTGAGAAGGAGGAAGAGGAGGGGTTGGTCTTGCAGTCTCAGAGGTGGCAGAGGTAGAGGAGGTGGAAGGAGAGGGAAGAGAAGCAGGCACACTTGGTGTAACTTTACCAAAAAACATTGTACTTTTCTGACATTTTTCCTTTTTCGTTTCTTTAAAAATGTTTCCATATAGTACCAATTCTTCTTCTATCTTATGCTTTAGTTTTAGTGCCCATATCACAGAAGGGTCCATACTGTAAAAGAAGTCAAAATCAGTCTTGAATAATCCAAACCACTCTGCCAGACTGTGTAAAGTCAACTTGTTTTCTGGCACTGCTTCCTTGTCTTCCTCATCATCTGGCGCTGGTTTGGAAGCACTCATCTCCATCAAGTTATCTTCTGTTAATACTTCTAGTGTGGTGCTTAATACCTCTTGAATTTGTCCAAGAGCCACACCTTGTAATCCTTCATCCCCCCCTCCCTTTTTTTTTTTTTTTTTGCCATATCCACAATCTCATTATTTCCTTGGTTGGCTCTGTCATAAATCCTGTGAAGTCATGTACAACATCTGGACACAGTATTCTCCAGCAGAAATTTATTATTTTGTATTTGATGGCTTTCATGGCTTTTTCTATACAACAATGGCTTTTTCAATGGTGTAATCTTTCTAGACTTTCATGATGTTCTATCAGGGTTCTCTTCCATAGCACTGACAATCCTTTCCATTGAGTACCATGTGTAATGAGCCTTAAAGGTCTTCATTGTACCCTGATCTGGAGGCTGAATTAGAGACGTTGTCTGGAGGCAAACAGACCACCTCCACACCTTCAGTGTTGAACTCATGAGGTACTGGTTGGCCACAGGCATTGTCCAATATCAAAAGAACTTTAAAAGAAGGTCCTTTACTGGCAAGGTACTTCCTGACTTCAGGGACAAAGCATTGGTGGAACCAAACCAGGAAGAGTTCTCTTTGTCTAGGCCTTCTTGTTGTACAATCAAAATAGCAGTTGGTGTTTATCTTTTCCCCTCAAGGCTTAGGGGTCAGAGGCTTTATAGGTAAAGACAGTCCTGATCATAAACCCCTCTCTGCATTTGCACAAAACAGTAAACTTAGCTTACCCATTCTGCCTTAAATTTTGGTGCTTGGTGCTCTTCCTTACTAAAAAATGTCCTTTATGGCTTCCCCATCCCAACCCTCGCTGCAGAATAGGGCACTTTCACCTGCATTAAAGATCTGTTCAGGCAGATATCCTTTTTCCTCAATGATTTTCTTAATGGCATCTGGGAACTCGTCTGCTGCCTTTTGGTTGGCAGAAGCTGCTTCTCCTGTTATCTTGACATTTTTAAAGCCAAAGCTCTTTCTAAAATTATCAAGCCATCCTTTGCTGGCATTAAATTCTCCAGCTTTAGGTCCTTCACCTTCCTTATGCTTTAAGCTGCCATATAATGACTTCGCTTTTTCTTGAATCACATTAGTGTTTATAGGTATGTCTTTCTTATAGCAACCCTGCATCCAACATAAAAGCTATTATTTTCAACATGAGATGAAAAGGTATTTTGTAAAATGTGCAAGGTTTTCCACCTGCTGGTGTAGTAACACTGGAAGCTTCACGAATTTTCTTTTTTTCCACACTGGTCCTTAAGATGGATTCACTTATCTTGGAATGGTGGGCAACCACAGTTGCAGACCTCAATCTATGGTACATATCAAGCAACTCGACCTTTCCTTTTAATGTCATGACTTTTCTCTGTTTTGTGGGGGCCCTTTCAGCATCACTAGTAGCACTTTGTATGGGTCCCATGGTGTTATTTAAGGTTTATGGTACTGCACTAAACACAATAAGAAATACACAAGAACTGCGAGATCACTTTTTATTGAAATACACAATTTACCTGAAAGGAGAACTACTCACACAGAGATGATTAGTGCCACACGGCGTTTTAAGCATACTCCCAACATTTGAGCTCATTGCAATAGCAACAGAAGGTGATTACGAAATTACTGTAGTCTATAATATTAATATGTACCACAGTTGACTTTATGTAGTTACGATTTAATACTGCATCTTTGTTTACATTTCTTTCAAATGCAGATGGTGCCATGTATAGTCTGTGTTTTTGTACGTTTTGATAAATTTTAACTTTTTATAATAGATTTCTGTGTGTTTTATGGTAGCAAACAATAAAATAAACTAGTATCTATGTATATTTTATGCATTCATGACATACCTAAGTTTGTCTTATTTTATTGATATTTCTAGGCTTTGTAGTTCATCTTTTTCAAATTGTTGCAAATTTCCAAAAAAGTTTCCAATACATTTACTGAAAAAAATCTGTGTATAAATGTAGCTATGCAGTTCAAACCTGTGTTGTTCAAGAATCAATTGTACTTTAATTCTCTTGTGTAAACATCTAGAAGTAGAATTGTTGGGTTGTAAGGTAGATGCATATATCCTTTCTTTTAGTATATAAGCCTATTGTTCACTTTTATGGATTTTCATGAGCACATGAACTTTGGCAATGATCAGTACTAATTTACGCATCTAGATTTTCCTGCTTGAGAGATCCTCATAGACAACCTAATGTCTCGCTTAAAGTGATGATCAATATATGGCTGTTGTTTGTGACTTTATAGGTCAATCTCCACCCTCCTAGAAGGTGTATCAGAATTAAGGAACTTCTTCAGGTTGCATTACATTCTCCACTTCCTCTCCTCCCCTCAGCCCTCCATGGCTTCTTGGTTCCAATTCTACATTCTCACCTCCCTGTTTATAAATATTGCCAGTCCAGGCTAATGATGGGAGTGTGCTATATCCAAGTGTGTTGGGCCAGAATATAAAGTAAAGAATCACTGATATCCGCAATAATGCCACAGCCAAAGCAATATTTAAGGAAAGAGACCTGGCAGCAACAGGCAAGAGAGTCCTGTAAGGAGAGACTAGGGGCAGGCACCCAAGGCATCAGAGGCTTTAATTCTGTGCTCAGTTTCGTCTCAGACAAGTTGAGATAAAATATCTGTGATAACATTTAGAATTAATTGAAGAAGTTTGTCAGAAGCTATTACAAAATTATGCTATATGAAAGAGAGTATTTCTTATAAAGCAGATACATACTTGGTACCTTTCCAGAAATGTCTAAGTTTTAAAAACATTTTAATCTGAAGTAATTACCTTTTTTTGAAATGCACTGAATTTTGTCTCAAAACTCTAAAACTAGTCTGAAGATGGACAATTCTATTTGATCCCAAATTAATATTTCCCCAGGGCATCATCCTCAAATAGTATTCCATTTTTCACAGAGATTTTCAAATAATGTGTCCCTTATTAGCAATGTTCCTAAAGAATGTGAGGTTTTTAACTTAATTCTCACACTTTAGATTATATTATAATGACTTGAAGAGTAAGTCACATTTTATTTGGGGGCAAAAGATTCAATTAGATTTGAGCACTGCAGATACACTTTAATGAGTCTTATCACGGGGTCTCTATCATTAGATCTGATAACTACTGTCCAGTGGAATGGAGGAACAAGTGCCAGTACTTAATTTCACAATATATTCTTGCAATCATCTAGGGCTTTAGAAATGCATTGCGGGGCCTCACTTTAATGTTATTACCCTACTAAGATATTTAGCTAAGCCTAAGTCTGTCCTAACCACCTATTATTCTATATAACACATGGAATGAAATTCATCATTCAGTAACAGCAGCACGTTTAACATTCCTGAAGTGTTACTACACTACATTTAGAGTTGGCTAACATTCATACAGGGAATAGGCAGGCATTACAACAATATGAAGTAAATAAGTATTATAGGGGCCAAGGACCTTTACTTACAGCTTGTAAATAATTTTTTTCTTCACATATCATGCCTGTATCAGTCACTCTCTAATGTTAATATTCAAACTTACTATTAGAAATATAGGTTCAGGTTGCTCTTTCCCATCTTGCAAGATGGCGGGTGAAAAAGTTGAGAAGCCAGATACTAAAGAGAAGAAACCCGAAGCCAAGAAGGCTGATGCTGGTGGCAAGGTGAAAAAGGGTAACCTCAAGGCTAAAAAGCCCAAGAAGGGGAAGCCCCATTGCAGCCGCAACCCTGTCCTTGTCAGAGGAATTGGCAGGTATTCCCGATCTGCCATGTATTCCAGAAAGGCCATGTACAAGAGGAAGTACTCAGCCACTAAATCCAAGGTTGAAAAGAAAAAGAAGGAGAAGGTTCTTGCAACTGTTACAAAACCAGTTGGTGGTGACAAGAACGGTGGTACCCGGGTGGTTAAACTTCGCAAAATGCCTAGATATTATCCTACTGAAGATGTGCCTCGAAAGCTGTTGAGCCACGGCAAAAAACCCTTCAGTCAGCACGTGAGAAAACTGCGAGCCAGCATTACCCCTGGGACCATTCTGATCATCCTTACTGGACGCCACAGGGGCAAGAGGGTGGTTTTCCTGAAGCAGCTGGCTAGTGGCTTGTTACTTGTAACTGGACCTCTGGTCCTCAATCGAGTTCCTCTACGAAGAACACACCAGAAATTTGTCATTGCCACCTCAACCAAAATCGATATCAGCAATGTAAAAATCCCAAAACATCTTACTGATGCTTACTTCAAGAAGAAGAAGCTGCGGAAGCCCAGACACCAGGAAGGTGAGATCTTCGACACAGAAAAAGAGAAATACGAGATTACGGAGCAGCGCAAGATTGATCAGAAAGCTGTGGACTCACAAATTTTACCAAAAATCAAAGCTATTCCTCAGCTCCAGGCCTACCTGCGATCTGTGTTTGCCCTGACAAATGGAATTTATCCTCACAAATTGGTGTTCTAAATATCTTAAGAACCTAATTAAATAGCTGACTACAAAAAAAAAAAAAGAAATATAGGTTCAGGTTTTAAACATTTAATATATCTTGTCATGAAATCACATTTTTCTTTTATTCAGATCAGAATATTTCTCAAAAGGTTCCTTTTTTTTTTTTTTTCTTTTTCGGGAGAACGGGGTCTCGCTATATTGCCCAGGCAGGTCTCGAACTCCTGGGCTCAAGCTATCCTCCCGCCTCTTGCCTCCGTGAGAGCTGGGATTACAGGCGTGAGCCACCGCGCCCAGCCTCAAAAGGTTCCTAAGAAACATAACTTGGAAGCTGATATGGTGTGGTTGTGTCCTCACCCAAATTTCATCTTGAATTGTAGTTCCCATAATCCCCACGTGTCCTGGAAGGGAACCAGTGGGAGGTAACTGAATCATCGGAGCAGTTACCCCCATGCTGCTGTTCTCATGATAGCGAGTGAGTTCTCATGAGATCTGATGGTTTTATAAGTGGTTCTCCCCCTTTTGCTTGGTCCTTCTCCTTGTTGCCACCATATGAAGAAGGATGTGTTTGCCTCCCCTTCCGCCATGACTATAAGTTTCCTGAGGCCTCCCCACCCCTGTGGAACTGTGAGTCAATTAAACCTCTTTCCTTTATAAATTACCCAGTCTCCGGTATTCCTTACAGCAGCATGAGAATGGACTAATACTGAAATCATGTGACGAAGGATAAGTAAACACCAGTAATGAATTAGAAAAATCTCATCTTCTTACCTGATGAAGTTTAATGGACATACGGATCCCAGGGACTACTACTTTTCTTAGCAATTCCATGTCAGCAAAGATCCATTCATCTCGAATTGAAGAAATACGGAAATCTCCTTTAAATAGGGCATGCAATCCATAGAGGAATGACTCTAAATTACTGTTAAGATTGGAGATAAAAGTTCACGTTTTGACAAAGGTCTTCCATGACACTGATTCTTACATCTGCGTGTGCATCAGAATCACCTGGGAGTGTTTTGAAAATACAGATTCCAGGAACTAATGTCAGAACCCTGAACCAGAATCACAAGAGATAGGGCCTGTCCAACCTGGGACCCTTATTTATAAACCATTGTAATAGTGAGTCCATGAAAATAACAGGCAAAGAGCCTGTAAGTTAAAATAAATTAAGAAAAGCTTAATGGAAAACATGTAGTTATCACAGAAAAAAATTCAAAATATGTGGTATTTCTTAATTCTGATTCATTTGGATGTATATGTTAGGAAATTCAGTTTAGATTTAGAGTCTCCAAATCTAATATATTACTATATTAGAAATACAAATACCCTGGACAAAGACTGCAAGGAAATATGGAAAAATAGAAATGAATGAATTTATTAGAGAAATAGATGTAAACAGGAGGCCAATCAAAATTCATGGGGTGGTTATATTTTAAAATGTCTTAAATTCGTTATATTCTCATTATCAGTGGCTACCCACACATGTGTGAATTTTAAAAACCAGTTCTGTTAACCAGCAGTTAGGACAGCTCACCTATGTTCAAGAAAATGATATATAGAAATATAAAACCTAAAAAGACTTTACAATAACTTAGCATAGAATACATGCGTCCATGAAAAATGATTTTAGATTTAGGTTATACAGCTTCCCATACTCTCTTCCTCAGAACAGAAATGCCTTCTTTACCTGGACATATGATGGGATGCAGTCCCCAAAGCTCTCCGTCCCAGAACACAGAGTCCATAACAGAGAGTCACTAGGGATGAATCTTTGTCCACATCCACAGGCTTTAAAAAAACAAAAAACATTAGTTATCAGAAAGGTATGTGAGTATTTAACAAACCATAAATCTAAATAATATAGCGAAATGATAAAGAATTCAGAGTACATAAATTTCTCTCTCCTCAAACTTAAAACTGTATGAAATGAAGCATGAATGTGTATGGGGAGTTTCTTTGGAATCCTTAAATAAAATCTAAAATTTCATAATAATGGAACATAATAAAACAAATAAAACTGACTCTATTATAAAATATTAGGATTTTAGCTAAAGATTTCAAAGTACTAATTGGGATTATTGATATTACCCTCTCCTGAAAATACAATAGTTCTATCAGCTACTTATTTCTTTTCTTTTTTTCTTAACTACTTTTTTTTTTTTTTTTTGAGATGGAGTCTCGCTCTGTCGCCCAGGCTGGAGTGCAGTGGCGCAATCTCGGCTCACTGTAAGCTCTGCCTCCCGGGTTCACACCATTCTCCTGCCTCAGCCTCTCTGAGTAGCTGGGACTACAGGCGCCCACCACCACGCCCGGCTAATTTTTTGTATTAACTACTTATTTTTGACCATAATTTGACAAGCAGGCTATTAGTGGCAGGTGAGTTAGCCTATTAGTGACTATAAACATAGTAAAGAAAATCAAGTTGATATTCATAAAATATTGTTTCCCCTCAACCTTTTTATTTTTTAACAATTACATACCTTACAATTGAAAGAAGCTGGTAACTCTCCTCTGTTTCTCCCTCTAAGAAAGCCTAAATAATAATCACTGATTACCTTACATAATACTAAAGAAAATCTTGGTAGTATCTCAGTTACCAAAAAATGATCCAGGGCAGTGCTTCTCAAAGTATAGTCCTAAGACCAGCAGTATCAACATCACCTGGAAACCTGTTAGAAATGCAAATCTCTGGCCACTCCAGATCTCTGAAATAAAACTCTGGAGGTGGGGTCAAGCAATTACTCTCCAGGTGATTCTAATACATGCTAAAGGTGAAGAATCAATGATACAGGCTAATAATTAGCTTAATTATTCTAACCTTGCCAATGGTATTTATTTTTGGCTTTATAAACCATTAACTTATAAATACAATAGGGGAACAGTCTAAGATATTAACTTACTGTTGATAGGTTAATTACCATTAGCTTGATAATTTAGTTAATGGCAACTGTGTTAGAGATATCCTAGTTGCTTGCCAATTAGATTGTTTCTAAAGACATATTACCTCTTACAGCACATACTCTAGTTTCATCAAGTAGGCATTTTGAAAAAAAATTTGGGTCCAGGTTACAAAACAGTAAATAAAGAGTATGAGAGCACTAGTTTAAAGAAATACAAAAGAAAAATAAAGGAGAGTGGGTGCAGACTTGAAGTTGTATAAAGAAAAAATACTAAAGGTAGTTACAATGGGTGATAAAATGACAGGTGATCTTCATTCTTTTTTTCTTCTTCTCTACCTCCCTTCCCCTGTCAACTTTCTAGACTCAAAATGTATTGTTTCTGTGATGAGAAATTGTTTTTTAATTCAGATTTACCTCAGCCAAGATGATTCAATAGAGACCATATTTACCCCCCAGCTGAAACAGCCAAAGACTGGGCAGAATACATGACACAACAGTTTTCAGACACTGGACAATGGTCCCTGAGAGACAGGAAACAAATGAGGTAGCCCTACAACTGACTGAGCTTATTACCTAGAGAGTTTGCAGACCACAGCACAAGAAAGGCAAGCACAAATTGAGCCAGAGGCCTCTGAGTCAGCTGAAGCTCACAGGGCAGAGTGCTAGAGAGAGCTACTGAGAGAGGGAGGCGAGGGAACTTGGAGATCTGCAGCACAGTGCTGATCAGCACACGCAAAGAGGACCCTAGGCTGAGAAAAGAATCATCCAAACGGACTACAAAGGAGCAGCGGAAAATCTTGGGACTGGCTAGAACACTCAGGATGGCACTGTCTTGGTCATGGGGAAGAATTAGCCCCAGACTAACAGCTGCTCTGGTCCCTCCAAAGCAAGCCCTGAAAGGATCAAACTGTCCCCAAAGAATTTAACTGTCTCACAAAACAAAGTTCAAGAATTATTTACAGGAATACAGAAATATCCAGCACCCTTGAGGGTAAAATTCATAAAGACTGGCATCTAATAAAAAATCGACAGGCATGCAAGTAGCAGGAAAATAGGACCCATAATAACAATCAATTAACCACTCAATCAAAACTGACCCACAACTGACACTGATGTTAGGCTTAACCCACAAGGATATTAAAACAACTATTTTACCTATATTCCATAAGCTCAAGAAGGCAGAGGAATGACTGAGCATGTTGAATGAGACATTGGAGATTTGTAGAAAAGACCCAAATCAAACTTCTAGAGATAAAAATGAAGCAATGTCTGAGATAAAAAATATACTGAATGGGATTACTGGTATATTAATTCAGAAGAAAAGATAAATGATCTCAAAAACATAGCAATAGAAACTATGCAAAATGAAATACAGAGAGAAAAAAGACTGAAAATAAATGAACAGGGCGTCAGGGAGCTGTAGGACAATCAAGCAGCCTAATATAAATATAATTGGAGTTCCTGCAAAAGGGGTAGAGGAAAACAGAAAAAACTATTCTTAATAATGGTAGAGGGAGAGTCTTGGAGTAATCCAGAATAACTACTCTGATCCTTGTTGATAAGGAAAACAGAGAACCAGGCACCTGTGTGGCTCCTAAGGATGGGCTGAAGCTGGGGTCTGGGCCTTACGACTGAGAAGACTGTTAAAGCTAAAACCACGTCTATTCCTGCCTTGATGACACCTATCCAGAAGTAGAAAAATGCTCCCCTTTTAATCCTATAGACTTTGAGAATTTTGACTGCCTGAGGAGCATCAGATTGCACACCTCCCCTCGAATGGCATGCCTCTCATGGTTCTGGATGGGAGAGAGAACTGGAAAAGCTGTTACAGCTGGGGTTTCCCCTCACCAGTGAAGATGCCCTCTCCACCATAGGAATCCAATTTGTTGCAGTCTCTTTTGATCATTCTGTCGATCCTGAATGTTTGCTCACGACACAGATATTTATATTTCTTACTCCTTTATAGTTTGTGTGTGTTTGTATTAATAAAGCATGTCTTTAATAGATTTTTTAAATCATGAAAAGTTTCCAAATCTGAAAAAAATTATGTACTTACAGATTTCAAGAATCTCAATGAACTTCAAGAACAAGAAACAGGTGGCTGGCAAGATGGCCGAACATGAACAGCTCCAGTCTGCAGCTCCCAGCAACATCAAGGCAGAAAGCAGGTGATTTCTGCATTTCCAACTGAGGTACCCGGCTCATCCCACTGGGACTGGTTAGATAGTAGGTGCAGCCCACAGAGGGCAAGCCGAAGCAGGGTGGGGCGTTGCCTCACCTGGGAAGCGCAAGAGGTCAGGGAACTTGCTCCCCTAGTCAAGGGAAGCTGTGATGGACCATGCCATGAGGAACAGTGCAATCTGGTCCAGATACTATGCTTTTCCCATGGTCTTCACAACCCACAGACCAAGAGATTCCCTCGTGTGCCTACATCACCAGGGCCCTGGGTTTCAAGCACAACACTGGGCAGCCATTTGGGCAGACACCGAGCTAGCTGCCAGAGTTTTCATACCCCAGTGGCACCTGGAACGCCAGCGAGACACAACCGTTCACTCCCTTGGAAAGGGGGCTGAAGCCAGGGAGCCAAGTGGTCTAGCTCAGTGGATCTCACCCCTACGGAGCCCAGCAAGCTAAGATCTACTGGCTTGAAATTCTTGTTGCCAGCACAGCAGTCTGAAGTTGACCTGGGATGCTCAAGCTTGGTGGGGGAAGGGGCATCTGCCATTACTGAGGCTTCAGTAGGCGGTTTTCCCCTCACAGTGTAAGCAAAGCTGCCAGGAAGTTTGAACCGGGCAGAGCCTACCACAGCTCAGCAAAGCCACTGTAGCCAGACTGCCTCTCTAGATTCCTCCTCTCTGGGCAGGGCATCTCTGAAAGGCAGCAGCCCCAGTCAGGGGCTTATAGATAAAACTCCCATCTCCCTGGGACAGAGCACCTGGGGGAAGGGGTGGCTGTGGGCACAGCTTCAGAAGACTTAAATGTTGCTGCCTGCTGGCTCTGAAGAGAGCAGCGGATCTCCCAGCACAGCACTCGAGCTCTGCTAAGGGACAGACTGCCTCCTTAAGGGGGTCCCTGACCCCCGTGCATCCTGACTGGGAGACACCTACTGGCAGGGGTCGACAGACACCTCATACCGGAGAGCTCTGACTGGCACCTGCTGGCCTCTGGGATGAAGCTTCCAGAGGAAGGAACAGGCAGCAATCTTTGCTGTTCTGCAGCCTCCACTGGTGATACCCAGGCAAACAAGGTCTGAAGTGGACCTCCAGCAAATTCCAGCAGACCTGCAGCAGAGGGGCCTGTTAGAAGGAAAACTAACAAACAGAAAGGAATAGCATCATCATCAACCAAAGGAATGTCCACACAGAAACCCCATCCGAAGGTCACCAGCATCAAAGACCAAAGGTAGATAAATCCACGAAGATGAGGAGAAACCAGTGCAAAAAGGCTGAAAATTCCAAAAACCAGAATGCCTTTTCTCCTCCAAAGGATCACAACTCCTCACCAGCAAGGGAACAAAACTGGATGGAGAATGAGTTTGACAAATTGACAGAAGTAGGCTTCAGAACATGGGTAATAACAAACTCCTCCAAGCTAAAGGAGCATGTTCTAACCCAATGCAAGGAAGCTAAGAACCTTGAAAAAAGGTCAGAGGAATTGCTAACTAGAATAACCAGTTTAGAGAAGAACATAAATGACCTGATGGAGCTGAAAAACAGCATGAGAACTTTGTGAGGCATACAAAAGTATCAATAGCCGAATCGATCAAGCGGAAGAAAGGATACCAGATATTGAAGATCAACTTAATGAAATAAAGCATGAAGACAAGATGAGAGAAAAAAGAATGAAAAGGAACGAACAAAGCCTCCAAGAAATATGGGACTATGTGAAAAGACCAAACCTACATTTGATTGGTGTACCTGAAAGTGATGCGGAGAATGGAATCAACTTGGAAACATTCTTCAGGATTATTATCTAGAACTTCCCCAGCCTAGCAAGATAGGCCAACATTCAAATTCAGGAAATACAGAGAACACCACAAAGATACTCCTCGAGAAGAGCATCCCCAAGACACATAATCATCGGATTCACCAAGGTTGAAATGAAGGAAAAAATGTTAAGGGTAGCCAGAGAGAAAGGTCAGATTACCCACAAAGGGAAGCTCATCAGAATAACAGCGGATCTCTCTGCAGAAACCGCACAAGCCAGAAGACAGTGGGGGCCACTATTCAACATTCTTAAAGAACGTTCAACCCAGAATTGCATATCCAGCCAAACTAAGCTTCATAAGCTAAGGAGTAATAAAATCCTTTACAGACAAGCAAATACTGAGAGATTTTTGTCACCACCAGGCCTCCCTTACAAGAGCTCCTGAAGGAAGCACTAAATATGGAAAGGAAAAACCAGTACCAGCCACTGGTACTGTAAATTTACCAAATTGTAAAGACAATCGACACCATGAAGAAACTGCATCAACTAATGGGCAAAATAACCAGCTAACATCATAATGATAGGATCAAATTCACATATAACAATATTAACCTCAAATGTAAGCGGGCTAAATGCTCCAATTAAAAAACACACATTGGCAAATTGGATAGAGTCAAGACTCATCGGTGTGCTGTATTCAGGAGACCCATCTCATGTGCAAAGACACACACAGGCTCAAAATAAAGGGATGGAGGAATATTTACCAAGTGAATGGAAAGCAAAAAAAAAAGCAGGGGTTGCGATCCTAGTCTCTGATAAAACAGACTTTAAACCAACAAAGATCAAAAAAGACAAAGAAAAGCTATGGTAAAGGGATCAATGTAGCGAGAAGAGCCAACTATCCTAAATATATATGCACCCAATACAGGAGCACCCAGATTCATGAAGCAAGTCCTTAGAGACCTACAAAGAGACTTAGACTCCCACACAATAATAGTGGGAGATTTTAACACTCCACTGTCAATATTAGATCAACGAGACAGAAAATTAACAAGGATATTCAGGACTTGAACTCCACTCTGGACCAAGCAGACCTAATAGACATCTACAGAACTCTCCACCCCAAATCAACAGAATATACATTCTTCTCAGTACCACACTGCACTTATTCTAAAATTGACCACATAACTGGAAGTAAAACACTCCTCAGCAAATGCAAAAGAACAGAAATCAAAACAAACGGTCTCTCAGACCACAGTGCAATCAAATTAGAACTCAGGATTAAGAAAATCACTCAAAACCACACAACTACATGGAAACTGAAAAATCTGCCCCTGAATGACTACTGGGTAAATAACGAAATCAAGGCAGAAGTAAATAAGTGCTTTGAAACCAATGAGAACAAAGACACAACGTACCAGAATCTCTGAGACACAGCTAAAACAGTGTTTAGAGAGAAATTTATAGCACTAAATGCCCACAGAAAAAAGTGGGAAAGATCTAAAATCAACACCCTAACATCACAATTAAAAGAATTAGAAAAGCAAGAGCAAACAAATTCAAAAGGTAGCAGAAGACAAGAAATAACTAAGATCAGAGCAGAACTGAAAGAGATAGAGACACAACAAAACCCTTCAAAAAATGAATCCAGGAGCTGGTTTTTTGAAAAGATCAACAAATAGATAGACTGCTAGTTAGACTAATAAAGAAGAAAAGAGAGAAGAATCAAATAGACACAATAAAAATGATAAAGGGGATATCACCACTAATCCCACAGAAATACAAACTACCATCGGAGAATACTATAAACACCTCTATGCAAATAAACTAGAAGATCTAGAAGAAATGGACAGATTTCTGGACACACACACCCTCCCAAATATAAACCAAGAAGTAGTCGAATCCCTGAATAGATCAATAACAAGTTCTGAAATTGAGGCAGTAATTAATAGCCTACCAACCAAAAAAAGCCCAGGACCAGACAGACTGACAGCTGAATTCTACCAGAGGTACAAAGAAGAGCTGGTACCATTCCTTCTGAAACTATTCCAAACAACAGAAAAAGAGGGACTCCTCCCTAATCATTTTATGAGACCAGCATCATCTTGATACCAAAACCTGGCAGAGACACAACAAAAAAAGAAAATTTCAGGCCAATATATCTGATGAATATCAATGAGAAAATCCTCAATAAGATACTGGCAAACCAAATCCAGCAGCACATCAAAAAGCTTATCCACCATAATCAAGTTGGCTTCATCACTGGGATGCAAGGCTGGTTCAACATATGCAAATCAATAAACGTAATCCATCACATAAACAAAACCAATGACAAAAACCACATGATTATCTCAATAGATGCAGAAAAGGCCTTCAATAAAATTCAACAGCCCTTCATGCTAAAAACTCTCCATAAACTAGGTATTGATGGAACCTATCTCAAAACAATAAGAGCTATTTATGACAAACCCACAGCTAATATCATACTGAATGGGCAAAAATTGGAAGCATTCCCTTTGAAAACCGGCACAAGACAAGGATGCCCTCTCTCACCACTCCTATTCAACACAGTATTGGAAGTTCTAGACAGGGCAATCAGCCAAGAGAAAGAAATAAAGGGTATTTAAATAGGAAGAGAGGAAGTCAAATTGTCTCTGTTTGCAGATGACATGACTGTATATTTAGAAAACCCCATTGTCTCAGCCCAAAATCTCCTTAAGCTGATAAGCAACTTCAGCAAAGTCTCAGGATACAAATCAGTGTGCAAAAATCACAAGCATTCCTATACAGCAATAACAGCGAAATCATGAGTGAACTCCCATTCACAATTGCTACAAAGAGAATAAAATACCTAGGAATACAGCTTACAAGGATGTGAAGGACCTCTTCAAGGAGAACTACAAACCACTGCTCAAGGAAATAAGAGAGGACATAAACAAATGGAAAAACATTCCATGCTCATGGATAGGAAGAATCAATATTATGAAAATGGCCATACTGCCCAAAGTAATTTATAGATTCAATGCTATCCCCATCAAGCTACCACAGACTTGCTTCTAAGAATTAGAAAAAACTACTTTAAATTTTTTACAGAATCAAAAAAAGAGCCCGCATAGCCAAGACAATCCTAAGCAAAAAGAATAAAGCTGGAGGCATCACGTTACCTAACTTCAAACTCTACTACAAGGCTACAGTAACCAAAACAGCATGGTACTGGTACCAAAACAGATACATAGATCAATGGAACAGAACAGAGGCCTCAGAAATAATGCCACTCATCTACAGCCATCTGATCTTTGACAAACCTGACAAAAACAAGACAATGGGGAAAGGATTCCCTATTTAATAAATGGTGTTGGGAAAACTGGCTAGCCATATGCAGAAAACTGAAACTGGACCCCTTCCTTACACCTTATACAAAAATTAACTCAAGACGGATTAAAGACTTAAATGTAAGACCTAAAACCATAAAAACCCTAGAAGAAAAACTAGGCAATACCATTCAGGACATAGGCATGGGCAAAGACTTCATGACTAAAACACCAAAAGCAATGGCAACAAAAGCCAAAATTGACAAATGGGATCTAATTAAACTAAAGAGCTTCTGTACAGCAAAAGAAACTACCATCAGAGTGAACAGGCAACCTACAGAATGGGAGAAAATTTTTGCAATCTACCCATCTGACAAAGGACTAATATCCAGAATCTACATGGAACTCAAATTTATAAGAAAAAAAAAAAAAAACCCATCCAAAAGTGGGTGAAGGATATGAACAGACACTTCTCAAAAGAAGACATTTATGTGGCCAACAAACATATGAAAAAAAGTTCATCATCAATGGTCATTAAAGAAATGCAAATCAAAACCACAATGAGATACCATCTCACTCCAGTTAGAATGGCAATCATTAAAAAGTCAGGAAACAACAGGTGCTGGAGAGGATGTGAAGAAATAGGAATGCTTTTACACTGTTGATGGGAGTGTAAATTAGTTCAACCATTGTGGAAGATAGAGTGGCGACTCCCCAAGGATCTAGAACCAGAAATGCCATTTGACCCAGTAATCCCATTTTGGGTATATACACAAAGGATTATAAATCATTCTACTATAAAGACACATGCACACGTATATTTATTGCAGCACTGTTCACAATAGCAAAGACTTGGAACCAACCCAAATGCCCATCAATGATAGACTAGATGAAGAAAATGTGGCACATATACAACATGGAATACTATGCAGCCATAAAAAAGGATGAGTTCATGTCCTTTGCAGGGACATGGATGAAGCTGGAAACCATCATTCTCAGCAAACTAACACAGGGACAGAAAACCAAACACTGCATGTTCTCACTCATAAGTGGGAGTTGAACAATGAGAACACATGGACACAGGGAGGGGAACATCATACACTGGGGCCTGTCAGGGTGTTGGGGGCTATGGGACGGATAGCTTAGGAGAAATACCTAATGTAGATGACAGGTTGATGGGTGCAGCAAGCCACCATGGCATGTGTATACCCATGCCACAAACCTGCATGTTCTGCACATGTATCCCAGAACTTAAAGTATAATAATAATAAAAAAAGAAACATGAGAAAACTACACTAAGGCACATCATATTTAAATTGCTTAAAACCAGTAATAGAGAAAATCTTAAAAGCAGCCAGTGAAAAAAGATATTATATTGTACCTACCATTTTTTTCAGAGGAACAAAGAAAAGAATGACAGCAGACTTCTCATCAGAAACAATGCAAGCCAGAAGACAGTATAGCAACATCTTTAATTTGCTGAAAGAAAAAAATTAGTTCAAGCCTGGTAGCACTATTTTGTTACTGTTGGAGAAGGCGTGTGCCCTACTCCCTAAATTGCATTAGATATTCTCACCAAGAATTCTTGCTAATACTAACAACAAAGTGAAAGAAATACTTATCATTTGAAAAGTAGGAGAAAGAAACTGAGATGAATCTTTTCATTTTCCCATTGAAGGTAATTTTAATGCAGTTAGTTCAGGATCAATCTTACACTATCTTGAAAGGAAACTATGGAAGAAGGGTCTGAGGCAGCTTTTAAACATTCAGATGAGGGCACTACAGCTTAGAGTCAGCAAGTCTGGCCTGATTAATGTCCCCAGGAAAAGGTTATTCTGGGAATGTTGATTCAGGGAATAGCATGCAAGATCTTAAGGAGATGAAGATAATCTTGTTCAACTTAAAAGAAAAACTAGAGCAGATGGGAAGACTATATAGCTGGAAAAATACAACTGATAATTTTCTTCTAAACAGATTGTAAGAGTAGGAAACAAAACAGACCAGGATTAGTGAAGTAAGCTACCTGATGAGACTGGGGATACCCAAGTTTAGAGGTAAACCTTTTGAATATATGATTTATTACCAATCAGGAGCCATGTTCATGACTTCAGCAATAATCTCTAAGAGAAAGGTCCTTAAGGTAGGATGGAACCCTGTTCCTGAGTGGGTAGACTGTGAACTCCTAGCCCAAAACATCATGATTAAATCACAACAAAATAGCCAATATCATCTAAGCCAAAGAAGAGCTACAGAATAATATGACTGTTCCCATTACTCCCCCCAACAAAAGTCAGTTCAAGGATTTGAGAACAGTATGCAAAGCATTTTAAGTATATTTATGAAAAAATAAAACTATTTATTATATGTTTGGAAGAAAGAAGTTTAGCTTTGAGGTCCTCTATTTCTAGCCACTGTCAGCTGGTCTTCTGAGCCTTTTGTGAGGTTATTTTATCCAACTCACTATCCCTTCTTTTAAGATATACTACTCTGCTCAGTATATACTGCACGTCTAGTAAAAAAGCTCAAAGGCCACTGCTCAGAAAGGAAGTACAAGATGCTCCTGTTCTTATTGATGGAGTAAAAAGAGGCTGATATGATGGCTGTCTCACTCTAAGTGGTGGCAAAGGAAGGACTAAACCAAGTGCTAAATGTGAAGACGGTCGGTATGCACCTCCTAGACCATGACGAAGGCACCAGTTGTCAAGGCAGCTCACACTGCTCCATGACAGCAGGTACATCTGTACATACGACACTAGTGGTTCAACTACACAAGGCTTTTGCTTAAAAAGCAGCAGTGGTGGTAGGAATTAGCTTTGTAATCACAGGCCTTGGCATTGCAATTATGTTACATGGAGTCTGACCAGTGGTGTGATACTACCACAAAAATCATGAGACCTAGAAGGAAGCCGTAGTTGCTGAAGTCCCTAACTCATCTTACTTTTAGGATAAGACATGTTATCCTAATGTGTGGATTGGGAACCACCAGAATTAAAATCACCTAGGGTGATCCCCAGCCTAGACCTAGATCAGAGTCTTGCAGGTGGGGCCCAGGAATCTGCATTTTTACAAGTTCCTATGTCTTTTTTACTCACATTAACATCTGAAAATCAATGGTCTAGATGCACACTGTCCAATATGGTAGTCACTAGCTATATGGGCTCTTGAATTTAAATCAGTTAAAATTAAATAAAATTTACAATTCAGCTTTTTAGTTGTACTAGCCACATTTCATGTGTTTCACAGCCACATGTGGCAGTGACAGCACATTTCCAACACTGCAGAAAGTCTATCAGCCAGCACTGGTCTAGACTTTGTATTTGGGACAAAGACATTTAATTATCCTTAAGTGTGGCAGACGGAGGTAGAATTTCTTAAGGACTAGATTTTGGAGGGTAATGCATGGAATGTGAATGTGTGTGGATGCCTGTGCATGCCCAGAGTGGAGGAGGTGCTACCTGGACAGTGAGACTGGGACAATGAAAATGAAAGAAAGAGGGAGGCCACTTCCTTTAACCTGTTTTGGTAGAGCTGGTTTGGCCCAACCATAATGAACCAGTTAGGTTATCTTAACCAGAAGATCAGAAAGAGGAAGGTCTTGAAAAACTGACCTCATAAGAACTAACAGGGACTTCTTTGCATCTTTGGAAAAACCTGGATTCAAAGAGTTGTAAATGAAATAAACTCTACCTTTGCTCTTCGGGAAGAGCAGTACTCTATCCAGTTGAGGTAAATCACACAGAAACTCTCCCTAGATATGCCTGCCAGTCGGTGGTCATAGTCTTCATCAATGTTTGGATTAAAGGTTGGGTCCACATCGACATAATTGCGATCAGCACATAGACGAAGTCCTTCCTGCATTGTCTCATTAGCTAGCCACTCCTCTAGTTTAGAAGAGGTCGTAACATAATAAATGATACCCTGACATGGACAAGACAAAAAAAAAGAATTCAGATTAAATTACAATTTCAATTAACTCAGATTCCTCAATGAAATAAATTCCAATTATTTATAATGATAAATAGTAAAATACTTTTTAGTCTGACTAAAAAGTATTTTATTCCCCCTCAATATTCTACATATATATTTTAAGAATACTATAATAATATACCCCAGGCCTTACTGGATGAAAAAACATCTAATACTTTAAAATCACAACCATAAATTCAACAAAGCAACTCCAAAACAATTCTATTTATTTTATTTTATTATTTATTTATTTAGAGACAGAGTCTTACTCTGTCGACCATCCTGGAGTGTGGTGGCATAATCTCGGCTCACTGCAACCTCTATCTCCTGGGTTCAAGCAACTCTCATGCCTCAGCTGGAATTACAGGCACCTGCCACCACACCCAGATAGTTTTTGTATTTTTAGTAGATATGGGTTTTCACCCTGTTGGCCAGGCTGGTCTTGAACTCCTGACCTCAAGTTGTCCATCTGCCTCGGCCTCCCAAGTGCTGGGATTACAGGTATCAGCCACTGTGCCTGGCCCTAATCTATGGATTTTACATCTTTTGAACTTAGGATATTTCAAAAGAGGTAAAAAAACTTTACTGTGCTGCATTTATTTTGAATAATTTCTCATAGAGAGTTATTAAGGCCATCTGGTGGTCCTAGGCCAAGTTATAGAGATATATATTTACAACTAGAGATAGAAAATGCCACACGCACATACAAGTAAAAAATATTGTGAAATCAATCTCTAGCTTCTTGAGGTTAGGTTAAGCCAAACATAAAATGGAAGGCTCAATGTTCATCCCAATCAGCAAATAAGGTGGTGAGGAGAGGTAACAACATAAGATATGAAAATTTCAGGCTGGGAATGGTGGCTCACGCCTTTAACCCCAGCACTTTGGCAGGCCAAGGTGGGAGAACTGCTTGAGCCCAGAGTTTGAGAGCCTGGGCAACACAGTGAAACCTCATCTCTACAAAAAAATAAAAAATTAGCTGGGTGTGGTGGCATGCACCTGTAGTCCCAGTTACTCAGGAGGTTAAGGTGGGTGTACTGCTTGAGCCCTGGAGGTCAAGGCTGCAGTGAGCTGCAATTATGCCACTGTACTCCAGCCTGGGCAACAGAATGAAACCCCGTCGCAAAAAAAAAAAAAAAGAAAAAGAAAAAGAAAAATTCAGATGTTGGTTATTAAAGCTTAGCACACGTTTCCTTCTTAAAAATACTGGCTTCACCTGGAAGCCCCTAAGTGACAACCATACTGTATTTCTGTAAACTCTTTAGCAAAAATAAGAGTATCCTGTGCAGTAAAGGATTAACCTTGCCCAACGAGGGGTTTGGCCTTTACCCTTGGGTTCTAGGGGGTAACCTCTAAGCCTTGGGATGCACTTCCCGTTAAAGAGTCTTTGTTCAGCTGGGGACCTAGAGCCACACAGTATTAGCATGACCTCTGGACATCCTGGAGACTTATGTTGGCCATGTGGATGGTCAACCATGCCTACATGACAGGACACCAAGCTCGAGCAAGCTTCCTTAGTGGACAACACCCTGGGAGTACGGCCATGCTTCAATGCTGGGAGAAACAGGCGTCTGTACAACTGTACTGTGAGAGGACAACTGGAAGCTCCTTGACTCAGTGTCTCTGGACAATATCCTACGTACCTCTTCCTTTGGCTGATTTTAATCTGTGTCCTTCTACTGTAGTAACATGAGTGTAATGTGAGTATGACAACTTTGCTGAGTTCCGTAGGTGTTTCTAGCAACTTACTAACCCTATGAGTGGTCTTGGGGACACCAAAATTACAGCTGATGTCAGAAGTGAGGGTGGTCTTGGGGACCTCTTGAATTTTGCAATACTTTTATTCAGTTTGTTGAATGAAAGCAGTGGTCAAGAGCAAGGGCTCAAGAGTCAGACAAGCCTGGGTTTTAAGCCCCAAATTCTACTTGTTAGAGGATCTTGGGCAAGTTAACATCTGATCCTTAAGCTGCTTATTTGTAAAATAGGGAAATACTTCTTTACAGTATTAAGTAAGATACACATGTGTGTATGTATATTTGTGTGTACATATTCCTTAGCACAATGCCTAAAACACAAGCTACAAATGTCTAGCTATTATTATTAATGAATGAATGGAATGAATTCCAGTAAACAAAGAGAAAGCAAGACGTTAGTAGGTTTATTTTTATGGAGTTTTCTGGATCCTAGAGAATTTAAATAAGTACTTGGAAGCAAAGCATAAGTTAAAAGAAGTATATACATATATATATCCTTATATATATGTCATTCCCAAGAAGAAACTCTGATTATCTGAAGATCTAAGTAGGCAGATACTCTTACCTTGACATAGTAAGTGGTGAGTACTTTCCGAAGATCAAAGACTTGAAGCATAGAAGCAGCACTATTATCAGTGATGCTATAACCCTCCAGAATATACTTTGTGACTATCACTTCCCAAGCTAGCCATCGCTGGCTAAATGCAGCATTAAATGAAAGCATGTGAGGAATATGGCCAGGTTCACAACAGCAAAATCCTTCATCTTCCTCTACACCTTCAGTAATGGCCTCCACTTCCCGCTGTTGACAGTAGGTACCTTAGAGAGAGAGAGAGAGAGAGAAACCTTTACAAAGGGGGAAAACCAGAAAGTGGGAAAAATGAATGCAAGGACACATGAGATTTACAAAAAAATACATATTTTATTGCAATTGAAAGTATGTGATGGATTTGCCTTAGAATATCCATTAACGAATTGTAGCAAACTCCAGAAATCACGCATATTCTATATTCATATCCTGCAAAAACACAATGTGCATTAGCATTAGCACACTACGGTTTTTTTGTTTGTTTTGAGACAGAGTCTCCCTCTATAGCCCAGGCTGGAGTGCAGTGGTGTGATCTCAGCCCACTGCAACCTCTGCCTCCCAGGTCCCGGTTCAAGTAATTTCCTGCCTTAGCCTCCAGAGGAGCTGGTATTACAGGCATGCGCCATGAGGCCCAGCTAATTTTTGCATTTTTAGTAGAGACAGCGTTTCACCATGTTAGTCTTGGACTCCAGACCTTGTGATCTGCCTGGCTCAGCCTTCCAAAGTGCTGGGATTACAGGCGTGAGCCACTGCACTCACACTACGGGTCTGATAATTCGTGTGGTAAAGTAACTTTAATTTTGACTTAGTGATTTCTAAATGTTTCAAATGGGTTTACAATTGTGTTTATATCAAATGAAGGACCAAAGAGCAAAGGCACATCTCCTGAAGGTCTGAGTTAATTTTAAAAATACAAAAACCAATGGAATGTTATTGAAGTAAAAATACAAAAACAGATTAAATATAGAATGAGACCCATAGCAATCTAGTGCCAGCAAAATATCATCTGTTACACTAATGTTAATTTTTATCTTGTTCTCTGGTCTTGTTTCAACTCAATTAGTAAATTCTTTATATTATGTAAAGACTATAAAGTAATCATACTTAACTGTACAGAAATCAGGCTGCACAATAATTTTCTTTCTTTAAAAGTAATATTAATACATACATCATCCAGGTCTGAAAACCACTGCTTTGAGAGAAACTGATACCATGACACCTAGTCCCAGCTGATGGTGGTGGTGGTACAATGAAAGATAAGGCTAAAAAGGATTTTATAGCCAAGCTAAGGAGCTGTGCTGTTTAGCACTCTATAGCCCTCAATAATTCCATTATTTCATTTTCTTGTTTAATAACTGTCACCAACACTTCCATAATAATGTTACATAGTGTTGACAAGAAAAACCCTTGACTTGAACCTGACGCTGATAGGAATACATGCTGTGGGTGACCATTTTATATGATAATCCCTAAAAATATACAGGCATACCTTGTTTTATTGTGCTTTGCTTTATTGCTCTTTGAAGGCACTGTGATATCTACAAATTGAAGGTTTTTGACAACCTTGTGTCAAGCAAATCTATTGGTACCATTTTTCCAAGAGCATGTGCTCACTTCCTGTCTCTGGATCACATTTTGGTAATTCTCTCAATATTTCAAACATTTTATTACTGTTGTATCTATAATGGTGATTTGTGATCAGTGATCTTTAATGTCAGTGTTCTAAGTACTTTGGAGTACCACAATTTATGCCCATATAAGATGGCAAACTTAAATTGACAAATGGTGTATGAACTCTGACTGCTCCACTGACCAGCCATTCCCCCATCTCTCCCTCTTTTCAGGCCTTCCTATTCTCTAAGACATAGCAATATTGAAATTTGGGCAATTTATAATACTATAATGGCCTCTAAGTGTTTAAGTGAAAGAAACAGTTGCATTTCTCACTTCAAATCAAATGCTAGAAATAAGGAAGCTTATTTCTAGTGAGGAAGGCATGTCAAAAGCCAAATGCATTAGTCCATTCTCACGTTGCTATAAAGAACTACCTGAGACAGGGTAATTTGTAAAGAAAAGAGGTTTAATTGGCTCACAGTTCTGCAGACTGTACAGGAAGTGTGGCTGGGTAGGCCTCAGGAAACATAATCACGGTGTTAAGGTGATGGGGAAGCAGGCACGTTTTACATGCTGGAGCAGAAGGAATAGGGTTAAGGGGGAGGTGCTACACACCTTTTTTTTTTTTTTTTTTTGAGACGGAGTCTCGCTCTGGAGTGCAGTGGCGCAATCTTGGCTCACTGCAAGCTCCACCTCCTGGGTTCACGCCATTCTCCTGCCTCAGCCTCTCCGAGTAGCTGGGACTACAGGCGCCTGCCACCACGCCCGGCTAATTTTTTTTTGTATTTTTAGTAGAGATGGGGTTTCACCGTGGTCTCGATCTCCTGACCTAGTGATCCGCCAGCCTCGGCCTCCCAAAGTGCTGGGATTACAAGTGTGAGCCACCGCGCCCGGCCGCTACACACTTTTAAACAACAAGATCACATGAGGACTCACTATCACGAGAACAGCAAGGGGGAAAAATCCACTCCCATGATCTAATCACGCCCCACCAAACCCCTCCTCCAACACTGGGTATTACAATTCAACATGAGATTTGGGCAGGGACATAAATCCAAACCATATCACCAGATGGGCCAAAAGTTAGGCCTCATGCACCAAATAGCCAAGTTGTGAATGCAAAGGAAACATTCTTGAAGAAAATTAAAAGTGCTACTCCAGTGAACAAACAAAAGATAAGAAAGCAAAAAAGCCTTATTGCTGATATGGAGAACGTCTGAATGGTCTGGAGAGAAGATCAAATCAACTATAACATTCCCTTAAGCCAAAGCCTAATCCAGAACAAAGCTCTAACTCTCTACAATTCTATGAAGGCTGAGAAGCAAGCAAGCTGCAGAAGAAAAGTTGGAAGCTAGGAGAGATTGGTCATGAGGTTTAAGGAAAGAAGCTGTCTTCATAACATAGAACTGCAAGGTGAAGCTGCAAGTGCTGACGTTAAAGCTGCAGCAAGGTATCCAGAAGACCTAGCTAAGATCATTGATGAAGGTGGCTACACTACAAAAACAGATTTTCAAAATAGACTAAACATCCTTACACAGAAAGAAGATGCCATCTAGGACTTTCACAGCTACAGAGGAGTCAATGCCTGGCTTCAAATCTTCAAAGGACAGGCTGACTCTCTTTGATAGGGTCTAATGCAGCTGCTAAGTTTAAGCTGAAATGCTCATTTACCATTCCAAAAATGCTAGAACCTTTAAGAATTATGCTAAATTTCCTCTAACTGTGCACTATAAATGGAATAACAAAGACTGGATGACAGCACATCTGTTTATAGCATGGTTTACTGGATATTTTAAGCCTACTGTTGAGACCTTCTGCTCCGAAAAAAGGATTCCTTTCCAAATATTACTACTCATTGACAATGCATCTGATCACCCAAGAACTCTGATGGAAATCTACAAGGACATTAGTGTTGCCTGCTAACGCAACATCCGTTCTGCAGTCTGTACATCAAGAAATAATTGCAACTGTCAAGTCTTATTACTTAAGAAATAAATTTTGTAAGGCTATAGCTGCCACAGAGGGATTCCTCTGATGACTCTGGGCAAAGTAAACTGACAATTTCCTCGAAAGGATTCACCATTTTAGATGCCAGTAAGGACATTCATGATTCATGGGAGGCGGTCAAAATGTCAACACTAATAGGAATTTGAAATAAGTTGATTCATGGATGACTTTGTGGGGTTTCAAGACTTCAGTGGTGGAAGTAATTGCAGATATGGCAGGAATAGCAAGAGAAGCTGAATTAGAAGTGAAATCTGAAGGATGTGGCAGAATTGCTATAATATCCTGATAAAACGTAAACAGATGAAGCGTTGTTTCTTATGGTTGAGAAGAAAGCAGTTTCTTGAGAAGAAACTGACTCCTAAGTGAAGATGTTGTGAGTCTTGGTTAAAATGACAACAAAGGATTTATAGTATTACATAAACTTGATTAATAAAGCAATAGCAAAGTTTGAGAGCACTGACTCCAATTTTGAAAGAAATCATACTATGGGTAAATGCTATTAAACAGCATTGCATGCTACAGAGGAATCCTTCATGAAACAAAGAGTCAATAAATATAGCAAACTTCACTGTCGTCTGATTTTAAGATGTTGCCAAAGCTGCCCCAACCTTCAGCAATCACCAACCTGACCAGTTAGTAGCCATCAACATCGAGGCAAGACCCTCCATCAGCAAAAAGATTACAACTCACTGAAGGCTCAGATCATCCTTAGCATTTTTTAGCAGTAAATTTTTAAAATTAAGATACGTAGTACATTCTTTCTTTAGCCATAATGCTATTGCACATTTAATACACTATCATATAATGTAAACATAACTTTTATATGCAGTGGAAAACCAAGCAATTTATGTGACTTGCTTTACTGCGATATTTACTTTATTGCAGTGGTCTGAACCCAAAATGTAATATCTCCAAGGTATGCCAGTAATACATACACATGTTTTTCAACATAATAAGAACATACGCAATATTATAAAGTGTCTTTTAAACCAATAATAGAAATGAAATTTAATCAAACGTTTTCGGACATCTTTTGAGAGGATCATGTTTTACTACAGTGACCTTTTAAAATAGAATTCTATTAATTTGCTAATATTTAAATTGACTTTAAAAATGAAACATGGTTCAATTTTTTTAGAGATACTGATATGGTTTGGCTGTGTCCCCACCCAAATCTCATCTTGAATTGTAGCTCCCATAATTCCATAATTGTGAGAGGGACCTGGTAGGAGATAGCTGAATCATGAGGGCAGTTCCCACATACTGTTCTCGTGGTAGTAAATCTCAAGAGATCTGATGGTTTTACAAGGTATTTCCCTTTTTGCTTGGCTCTTATTCTGTCTTGCCTGCTGCCATGTAAGATATGCCTTTCACCTTCTGCCATGACTGGGAGGCCTCCCCAGCCACGTGGAACTGTAAGTCCATTAAATCTCTTTTTCTTTATAAATTACCTAGTCTCGAGTATGTGTTTATCAGCAGTGTGAGAACAAACTAATAAAGGTACTTATAAAAAAGGACTGCTAGTTTCTGCCTACTTTGCAATTGCAGGATTTTTGCATCTATAGTCACAAGAAAAATTAAACAATAGTTATTTTTAATGTGAACTTATATACATGTATACAAAATGTATATATACATATATGTATGTATGTGTATATATACATATATGTATGTATATAAGTATATAATAATGTATATAAAACATATATTATTTATATATGTATATATACATACATATATGCATATATATGTTCACATAAAAAATAACTATAGTTTAATTTTGCTTGTGACTATAGATGCAAAAATATATGTACATATATATTTATATATACACACACACACACACGTACATACAAACCTAAAAAGCCTACCAACCAAAAAGAGTCCAGGACTGGACGGATTCACACAGTATCTGTATACATTTATATACATATATATGTGTGTGTGTATATGTAAGTATATATATGTGTATATGTGTGTGTATATATATACGCACATGTGTATATACATACATATATACGTATACATACAAATACACATATACATATACATACATACATATACATGTATATATACACACATATATATATTTTGAGATGGAGTCTCGCTCTGTCACCCAAGCTGGAGTGCGGTGGCACAATCTTTGCTCACCGCACCCTCCACCTCCTGGGTTCAAGTGATTCTCCTGCCTCAGCCTCCTGAGTAGTTGGGATTACAGGTGCCCACCACCATGCCTGGCTAATTTTTTTGGTATTTTTAGTAGAGACGGGGTTTCGCCATGTTGGTCAGGCTGGTCTCGAACTCCAAACCTCAGGTGATCCACCTGCCTTGGCCTCCCAAAGTGTTGGGATTACAGGCGTGAGCCACTGTGCCTGACCCACTTAGTTGCATTTTGATATCAGTATTACATTAGTTTTTTAAAAGCTTGGAGAAATTTAGCTTTTTTCTCCATGTGCTACAATGAATTAGAAATTTCTAGAAGAAACTTCCAGAGCCTTTTTTTTTTTTTTTAATTGTGAATCTGAACAACCAGCTCCTGAATGACTACTATAATGACTACTGGCTATATATAACGAAATGAAGGCAGAAATAAATAAGTGCTTTGAAACCAGTAAGAACAAAGACACAACATACCAGAATCTCTGGGACACAGCTAAAGCAGTGTTTAGACAGAAATTTATAGCACTAAGTGCCCACAAGAGAAAGCAGGGAAGATCTAAAATCAACACCCTAACATCGCAATTAAAAGAACTAGAGAAGCAAGACCAAACAAATTCAAAAAGTAGCAGAAGACAAGAAATAACTAAGATCAGAGCAGAACTGAAGGAGATAGAGACACAAAAAACCCTTCAAAAAAATCAATGAAGCCAGGAGCTGGTTTTTTGAAAAGCTCAACAAAATAGATAGAACAATAGTCAGACAAATGAAGAAAAGAGAGAAGAATCAAATGGACACAAAAAATGATAAAGGGGATATCACCACTGATCCCGCAGAAATACAAAGTACCATCAGAGAATACTATAAACACCTCTATGCAAATAAACTAGAAAGTCTAGAAAAAAATGGATAAATTTCTGGACACATACACCCTCCCACATATAAACCAGGTAGAAGTTGAATCCCTGAATAGACCAATAACGAGTTCTGAAATTAAGGCAGTAATTAATAGCCTACCAACCAAAAAGAGTCCAGGACCGGACAGATTCACAGCCGAATTCTACCAGAGGTATAAAGAGGAGTTGGTACCATTCCTTCTGAAACTATTCCAAACAATAAAAAAAGAGGGACTCCTCACTAGCTCATTTTATGAGGCCAGCATCATCCTGATACCAAAACCTGGCAGAGACGTAACAAAAAAAATAAAATTTCAGGCCAATATACCTGATGAACATTGATGAGAAAATCCTCAATAAAATACTGGCAAACCGAATCCAGCAGCACATCAAAAAGCTTATTCACCACGATCAAGTTGGCTTCATCACTGGGATGCAAGGCTGGTTCAACATATGCAAATCAATAAACGTAATCCATCACATAAACAGAACCAATGACAAAAACCACATGATTATCTCAATAGATGCAGAAAAGGCCTTTGACAAAATTCAACAGCACTTCATGCTAAAAACTCTCCATAAACTAGGTATTGATGGAACCTATCTCAAAATAATAAGAGCTTTATGACAAACCCACAGCTAATATCATACTGAATGGGCAAAAACTGGAAGCATTCCCTTTGAAAACCGGCACAAGACAAGGATGCCCTCTCTCACCACTCATATTCAACACAGTATTGGACGTTCTGGACAGGGCAATCAGCCAAGAGAAAGAAATAAAGCGTATTCAAATAGGAAGAGAGGAAGTCAATTTGTCTCTGTTTGCAGATGACATGACTGTATATTTAGAAAACCCCACTGTCTCAGCCCAAAATCTCCTTAAGCTGATAAGCAACTTCAGCAAAGTCTCAGGATACAAATCAGTGTGCAAAAATCACAAGCATTCCTATATACCAATAACAAACAGAGAGTCAAATCATGAGTGAACTCCCATTCGCAATTGCTACAAAGAGAATAAAATACCTAGGAATACAACTTACAAGGGATATGAAGGAACTCGTCAAGGAGAACTACAAACCACTGCTCAAGGAAATAAGAGAGGACATAAACAAATGGAAAAACATTCCATGCTCATGGACAGGAAGAATCAATATTGTGAAAATGGCCATACTGCCCAAAGTAATTTACAGATTCAATGCTATCCCCATCAAGCTACCACTGACTTTCTTCACAGAATTAGAAAAAACTACTTTAAATTTCATATGGAGCCAAAGAAGAGCCCACATAGCCAAGACAATCCTAAGCAAAAAGAATAAAGCTGGAGGCATCACGTTACCTAACTTCAAACTCTACTACAAGGCTACAGTAACCAAAACAGCATGGTACTGGTACCAAAACAGATACATAGATCAATGGAACAGAACAGAGGCCTCAGAAATAATGCCACTCATCTACAACCATCTGATCTTTGACCAACCTGACAAAACAAGACAATGGGGAAAGGATTCCCTATTTAATAAATGGTGTTGGGAAAACTGGCTAGCCATATGCAGAAAACTGAAACTGGACCCCTTCCTTACACCTTATACAAAAATTAACTCAAGATGGATTAAAGATGTAAATGTAAGACCTAAAACCATAAAAATTCTAGAAGAAAACCTAGACAATACCATTCAGGACATAGGCATGGGCAGACTTCACAACTAAAATGCCAAAAGCAATGGCAACAAAAGCCAAAATTGATAAATGGGATCTAATTAAACTAAAGAGCTTCTGTACAGCAAAAGAAACTATCATCAGAGTGAACAGGCAACCTACAGAATGAGACAAAATTTTTGCAATCTATCCATTTGACAAAGAACTAATATCCAGAATCTACAAATAACTTAAACAAATCTACAAGAAAAAACCAAACAACTCCATCAAAAAATGGGCAAAGGATATGAACAGACACTTCTCAAAAGAAGACATTTATGTGGCCAAAAAACATATGAAGAAAAGCTCATCATCAGTGGTCATTAGAGAAACGCAAATCAAAACCACAATGAGAATACCATCTCAAGCCAGTTAGAATGGCGATCATTAAAAAATCAAGAAACAACAGATGCTGGAGAGGATGTGAAGAAATCGGAATGCTTTTACACGGTTGGTGGGAGTGTAAATTAGTTCAATCATTGTGGAAGACAATGTGGCGATTCCTCAAGAATCCAGAACTAGAAAAACCATTTGACCCAGCAATCCCATTAATGGATATATACCCAAAGGATTATAAGTCATTCTACTATAAAGACACATGCACATGTATGTTTATTGTGGCACTGTTAACAATAGCAAAGACTTGGAGCCAACACAAATGCTCATCAATGATAGACTGGATAAAGAAAATGTAGCATATATACACCATGGAATACTATGCAGCCATAAAAAAGGATGAGTTCATGGCCTTTGCAGGGACATGGATGGAGCTGGAAACCATCATTCTCAGTGAACCAACAGAAGAACAGAAGACCAAACACCACATGTTCTCACTCATAAGTGGGAGCTGAACAGTGAGAACACATGGACACAGGGACGGGAACATCACATACCCAGGTCTGTCGGGGGATGGGGGCCAGGGGAGGGATAGCATTAGGAGAAATACCTAATGTAGATCACTAGTTAATGGGTGCAGCAAGCCTCCATGGCATGTGTATACCTATGTAACAAACCTGCATGTTTTGCACATGGACTCCAGAACTTAAAGTATATTAAAAGAAAATTGTGACATGAAGTTGAGACTATTTCTTAGGTTTTATGTGTTATTACTTCATTTTTCTTTCTTTCTGGGAAGTTTATCAAAGATTTTTAAATGACGAAATAATGTAAGAGCTGTATTTTGTACAGATCACTGTTAGTGGTGGACAGAAATCATACGTGGCAAGAGGAAATGTAAAAGTTTGGACATTTACCCAACTGAGGTCCTTGTTCATAGCAGCAGAATAAGGAGAATGGGATACCTGAATTAAAGCAGAATGTTTTTACTCTACCATTCTAATCCCACGACTATTTCCACCCAATATGCCCTACTAATATATTTTGCTCAGAAAATGAAGTCAATAAGTATATTATTAATAGTTGAAAAAAGAATTTTTTCTGAGCAAAATATATTACTAGGAAATATTCTATTTTTAATTATTAATATTAATATTAATTAATAGGGATTCTATGAGGAACTATTACCAATTGTTCCCTGGATTACCTAAGTCTTCCAGCCACTTCACAGTGAATATTACTGATAAAACTAAATACAACAAACAATCATGAAAATAAGACTTCTTTAAACTAACTTGAGTAAAAATGGAAAGGAAACCAGTCAGCCGAACACACTATTGATGTGTAAAGTTTGACTTGTAAAACTGTACCTGGTAGTTTACACTTATCAGTAAAAAATTAACATGAAAGAAGGTGTAATCCGAAAATTCTGATATAGACAAAAAATGACTGATAACCCAAATTTTTCACATAAAGTTTATATGAAAAGAATCTAGAGTATCTGTAAAATAAAAATGGAAATGAGAAATATGAATGGGTTTAACTAAGAGCTATAAAAACTGATCAAGAAACTTGTTTCAATATTACTTAAAAGTAAGCATCCAGGATAGACAAAATTTAAAAATAATAAATTGGCTGAATGGAATCTGTCTTGGAAAGTAGATAAAATGCTCAGCAGATCCAAATATCTGCCTGGCAAAATAATAACACTTTTGATTAATATTTGGCAGAGGGGTAGGTGAGACAGGGGATCACACTATAAAGAAAAGGAAGTAACCAAAGATCACATCAACATGTGAGCAAGAGTATACTCATCCCTCATGAGAGCTCTGGAATGAACAGAAAGAAGAAAAGGCTATACACTTACATTATTTAATCAGTCTACGAAACTAACAAAATACATATTATATACTAATTGCTATGTGTAATAGGTACTGGGTACATAATGATAAATGAAGCACATGTGATTTCTGCCCTTGAGAATCTGCCTATATTCTAAAACAAAGATTGATCAACTTCAGCCCTGGGCCAAATCCAAGCTTAGAATGGTTTTGATATTTTTAAGCGGTCATTTAAAAGAAAGAAAAAACAACAAAGAATATACAACAGAGAATGTGTATGGCTCTCAAACCCTAAAATATTTGCTGTCTGGTTTCCAAAAGAAAAAGTATGCCAACCCTTTGGCTAGAGAAAAATAAACTTTAAACAATAAACACAATCACATGTTGCATAACTATGGGGATACATTCTGTGACATGCGCTGTTAAGCAATTTCATTGTGCAAACATCATAGAATGGACTTAGACAAACCTAGATGGTACAGCTTACTACACATTTTGGCTATATAATATAGCCTATTGCTCCTAGGTTAAACAGACCTGTACAGCATGTTATAGTACTGAATAACGTCGCTAACAGTAATACAATGGTAGGTATCTGTGTATCTGAACACATCTAAACATAGAAATGGTACAGTAAAAATATGGCAAAAAGATAAAAAATGGTATATCTATATAGGGCACTTGCCACAAGTGGAGTTTGCAGGACTGGAAGTTGCTCTGGGTGAGTCAGAGTCAGTAGTGAGTGAGTGTGAAGGCCTAGGGTGTTACTATACACTACTGTAGACTTTATAAACACTATACCTTAGGCTACATGAAATTAATTAAATTATTTTCTCCAATAATAAATTTACCTAAGCTTACTGTAACTTTACTTTATAAACTTTTAATTTTTTAAAACTTTTTGACTCTTGTAATAACGCTTACCTTAAAACACATATTGCATAGCTGCATAAAAATATTTTTTCCTTATATCCTTATTCTGTAAGTTTTAAAATTTTTTTAATTTTTAAACTTTTTTGTTTTAAAAATTTTTTAAACATTTTAAAATGTTTTAAAAATTTTAAAAATTTTTTTAAAAAATTTTTAAAATATTTTTAAAATTTAAAATTTTTTTACTTTTTAAACTTTTTTGTTGAAAACTAAGACACAAACACACACATTAGCCAAGGCCTACACAGGCTCAGGGTCATCAATATCACTGGCTTCCACCTCATCTTGTCCCACTGGAAGGCCTTCAGAAGCAATGACACACATGGAGCTGCCATCTCCTATGACAACAATGACTTCCTCTGGATACCCCCTGAAGGACCTGCCGGAACTCTTCTTGAGGAGGTATCACTCTTTCAAAAATTATGTCCACAATAGTTTGCTTGGTTTGTTTCTTTCATTCATCATAGATTTGCTTGTATGCAGATAATGCAGCAAGAACATTCCTCTCTATTAATGAAAACCTTTTGGTGTTATGGACCATGTTTTCAAATTTTTAAGGAGCTTGTTGAGGTCTGCAAAAGCTTCTGCTAAAACCCTTCACTGTGAATTTTCTTGGGGTTTCTTCTTTTTCTTTTCTAGCTGTTTCCCTCTCTCGCCTGTTCTTCAGCTATGCGTTCCTTTTCCAGTTCCAACAACCCCTCATTAGTCAGTTCCTCAGGAACCACCTCTAGGCGCTCATCAATGTCATCCTTGTCCACACCATGGTTAAAGTTGTTTGCCATCTCCAACCACAGCCATGTTGATTTTTGCAATCTCTTCATCCTTGGCAAATCCTTTGAAGTCACAGATGAACCTCTTGAGTGTCTTCTTCCAGATGCCATTCATACCCGCATTGGTGACATCACCCTAAGCAAGGTTCTTGATGCAGTCATAGACGTAATCCTTCCAGAATTGCATCAGTGTCTTTTCAGTGTCTTTCTCAGTTGCAGAAATAGCCTGGGTAAATGTCCTTCTCAGGTAGTAGGTCTGAAAAGCTGCGATAACTTCTTGATCCATTGGTTGGATCAGAGAGGTGGTGTTTGGAGGCAGAAATACCACTTTGATACCGGGATAAAGATCACCAATAAAAGGAGGATGTGTGGAGCATTATCAACAATAAGCACAATCTTGAATGGTATGTTATTCTCCAAACAGTACTTCTCCATTGTGTTGGCAGAGCAATTCAGGAGGGCATCTTGGAAGAAAAGCTGGGTCATTCAAGACTTCTGATTGCTCCTGCAATACACTGGCAGTGTGTGCTTAGTGATAAGCTTCAAGGCCCTGGGGTTCTCAATGGGCCAGATTACGAAGGGCTTCCATTTGTAACCTGCAACATTTCTCCCATGCAAGACTGTTATCCTGTCCTTAATGACTTGAAACCTGGCATTGACTTGGCCTCTTTATGGATGAAAGTCCTTTCTAGTATCTGTTTTCAGAATAGCAAGCTTTCATCTATACTGAAGATTTGCCCTGTGAAGTAATTTTCCTCACAATCAGCTTATCTAGAGTTCCAAAAATTCTTCAGCTGCTTTCACATCAGCATTTACAGACTCACCACTCACCAGCTTTCACATTATGCAATAAATAACAATTCTTGAATAAAATCACGCAGAGCTAGCAGAAAATTCAACACTGTAGTTGTGTTCAATCTTTTCTTTCAATATCGCAAACAAACTTTTTGTTTTGTCTGTGATTGTCGTGATGCTGAGAGGTATAATATGCTTCTGTGTCTGGTCTTCAGTAGTTTCTCCATATATGATTTAGGCCCTTTTCAAATTTTTGTTCATCTTTTTGTGTTCAATGAAGCAGATCCTTTAATGGCTTCTGTCACTTTGTTCTCGTTCAAGATCACAGCTATGGTGGAATGGGACATAATTACCTGACAACAACCATTGGTGATTTGCTACCTTCATAGTCCTTAACCACTTTTAATTTAACTTCCTGGTCAATCTACTTGATGTGGCCTCTTCGTGGCAACAATAGCTGTGAATTTTGCACATGTAGGGGCCATAAAACAAAATGACACAAGATCAAATCAAACACAGAGAAAATGATGCAATCAAGAGACACAGTAAATGTGAGATGTATGAGTCTGCCACTAGCATAACAAGACATGCCGTTCCAAAGTAAACTTTTTTTTGTAAGTACAAGGAGTACATTCTAACCACAAAAAGTATAGTATAATAAATGCATAGTTGTTTATTATCATTATCTAGTACTATGTACTGTACATAATTGTATGTGCTAGATTTTTATATGACCAGTAGCATAGTTTTGTTTATACCAGCATCACCATAAACACAAGTAATGCTTTGTGATAGGACAGAATGGCTACGATGTCACTAACAGGAATTTTTCAGTTCCATTATAATCTTATGGGACCATTGTGATATGTGCAGTCCATTGCTGCAGTCCATGACTGTGTAAGAATCTAACGATAAAAACATGGTAAAGTGAGATAATCATGTGGGACAGGTGGCTAGGGAAGGCTTCTCTGAGAAAGGGACATTCAGGCAAAGGAATTAGCCAAATGGAGGATTAGGGGAGGAAGAGAGATGGCTGGTACTTTCTGGCAAAATGAAGGGCAATAAGGAGTCCTTAGTAAAGAATTTAGCACATCTAAGAAACTGCAAGAAGGCCAGTGTGGCTACAATGAGCTCGGACAGTGCTGTAAAGTGAGGATGGAGAAACTGGCAGAGGCCAGATCACAGAGTACTATAGGATGTGTTCGGGCATGTGAATTCTTATGTTAAATGCAATGAAAAGTCACTGAAAAATTGTAAGCATGGGAATGCCATGATCAAATGTGTCTTTAAAAAAATCCCAGCAGGGTGTGATGGCTCGCACCTACAATCTCAGCACTTTGGGAGGTCAAGGCTGGAGGGTCGCTTGAGCTTAGGAGTTCAAGACCAGCCTTGGCAAGATGGTGAGGCTCCCATCTATACAAAAGTAAAAATTTTTAAAAAATTAGCCAGGAGTGGTGGTGTGCACCTGTAGTCCCAACTACTCAGGAGGCTGGGGCAAGAGGATCCCTTGAGCCCAGAAGTTTGAGGATGTAGTGAGCTGTGATCACACCACTGTACTCCAGCCTGGGTGACAGAGCGAGACCCCTGTCTCTTAAAAAAAAAAAAAAAAAAAATGCTAATGTCTGAGTTAAGAATTATAGGTATCCCTTGTTACTCAAATCTATGGGAGTTCAAAGAGTAAGGGTTGCTGTATTTTCAAATTTGAGCTTTGATTGGCAAATACTTAGCATTTAGATAGCAGATTTATCCAAAAGTTTATCTGAGTCTACTCAATACCAGAGAATGAAAATCTGGATAACTTTTCTGATTTGGAGAACTACTGATCAATATGATGGAGTGAGCAGATGGTAAGAAGAACGCCCCCTTTCATTTCACATATGTAGAAATGTTGGATAAAACAGCTTGCCATGCACATTTATTTTAAAAAATTAAATTAAAATTAAAAAACAAGGATGAAGTCTTCAGGTGCCAAAACTTAAAAAGGAAGCTAAAAGTCACAGCAGTAGTAGGAATGGTGGCAAGGGTATGCTAACTTTTGGATGAGCCTATTTGGATTAGGATTGAACAGCCTGGGGTTAAGATTCTGGAAGAGATGGAGTTAACATCCTAGGCTCCTGATGGAGAGGCAGAAACAAATATTCATAAGACAAGAATAAGATATTTTGAAGGACAAGAGAATATGAATGGATTATAAACAGATCACAAGTAAACATCAACATTTACTCCATCAATTTGAGTGCTGCATAGCTAAAGATTTATTTCTAGCGAACAACGTAACTTCTAGACTAGTACTTGCTCCACTGACATAGACACTCCATAGCTAAGGTGCAAGCCTTCTTACGCGATACCAGGATGAAAACAAAGCTAATGGGGTTATAGATCTGGCTTCCTTCTCTTTCTAGTCAAATGCTTTCTTATTTCTATTCCAGACTAAAACTACTCCAAAGCACTTAGAATAGATGAAAAACTCTCTGAAAACTCAAGTTAAAATGTTTCCCAGACTGGAAAGATATTCAGTGACAGGACTTGAAGCATCCTACGAAACCAGTTTCTACTTGTGCTTACATGTTATTCAGTTTTACAGGAATTGATAACATAAAGTTGATGTTTCTGAATGCATGATTTTCTGTAAAGAAATAACTTTATCAGTACATAAAATTATAGAGGGCTGATGGAAAGGAGAATGGCCAGTAACTACTTAATGGGTACAGCGTTTTATTTTTGAGTGATGAAAATGCTTTGGAATGAGACAGAGGTGGTGGCTGCCCAACACTGTGAATGTACTAAATGCTCCTGTGATTTCTTCGCTCTAAATATTAATTTTATTTTATGTGAATTTCACCTCAATTAAAAAAAAATTGTTGGAAGACAAAGGCATGGTGTTTATATGAATGTAACTCAGTTAACTATTCTGCCTCACACAAAAATTCAGCATTCCATGCTGCTAGCTACCTAATAAATTTATGCAACTGGTCACAAAAGGGACCAGCAAGAGACCAAGCACAGAACAACAGAAATTCAACATATCTAGGAAAACAAATCAATTATACACTAATGCTACTACCTTTACATATAAAGCCATACTACAAACATGATTCTTCTTGGATTATGGAATGTGGGGTGAAAAAATCTAATACTTAGTCTTTAACAACTTTTCTCATTCCACAATCCCAAATATCTAATTCTATGACAACTTCTGGTTTGAGATAGAAACATGTAAAACTAAGGTGCCACAGGAGTATGCTACAGAAATAAAAGGTGAATGAATGTCTTACCTCTGAATTCAAGTCCCCGCAGCTGAAAAGTGACCAGACCATTGCCTATCTCTATAAGGTGTACTAATGCATTGAGATAGTCAGAGGCAAGGATGAAACAGTCCCCTGTACTGTAGTTTCCCCACCGTCCTAGGAGCAAATCACCACAGAGGCTGTGTTGTAGGGATCTAGTTAAATGCTCATAAAAGATGGAATTCAGATTGTTGTCATCTGATCCTATAAAAAGGGATTTAAAAAAAAGTTAAATTTAACCTTAAGTCCTCTTGACAAACAAGATTGTTAAAAATATTAAAAACTTCTAGTACAGGGTTATATTCATTTGACAAGGAAAATAACATTCATACCCTTAACAGTTTCTATATAAAAGTAAAACAGGAAAATGGAAAAGGTTTCTGAATTTAGATTTAGAAGTCACATAACCTCCCGGAATCTATGGTTCTCATTCACAAAATGTGAGAATTTGATTTGAAGCAATCTAAGGACTTTTCGACCTCTTCAACAGTTCGTAATTATTCAATAAAATATGGTTTATAATTAAAACCATGTAAGAGAAATGAGAAAAATAAAAGAATTCAGAAGAACAAAAAGACTATTTAGTAAAGGAAGTAGATAAAATAATACAAGATTTGAACAAATAAGACAATCAAAGAGAAGTTGGTTAGTCAATATTAGCCATATTGAGATGGCTAATATTAAGCAGAAATAAACTGTATATAGCAACAGAGAACCTTAAAAAAAAAAATTAAGATAGGCTGGGCGTGGTGGCTCATGCCTGGAATCTCAGCACTTTGGAAGGCTGAGGTGGGCAGATCACTTCAGGCCAGGAGACTAACCTGGCCAACATGGCAAAACCCTGTCACTACTAAAAATACAAAAATTAGCTGGGCATCATGGTGCATGCCTGTAATCCCAGCTACTTGGGAGGCTGAGAAGGCAGAATCGCTTGAACTTGGGAGGTGGAGGTTGCAGTGAGCCGTGACTGTGCCACTGTACTCCAGCCTGGGTGACAGAGACAGACTCTGTCTCCAAAAAAAAAGAAAAAAGAAAAAGAGAGAAAAACATTAAAATAAACATCACTTAATACATTATATGACCATCTCTAGAAGTAACTCATGCAAAGCAATAATCTGTAAATGCATGCCCCAAGTATAGTATTGGAGAATGGTAACATATTCAGAGCTTAATAATTATTTTAAACCCAGTCTAATTGAATAAAATAATGAAAGGGAAACTCCAAATTCTAATGTCAACAAAATGACTTTATCAATTCTATGTCAGCACAACACAAAAATGTATATACTGATTCAGGGCATGGCCTTTGGTTATGCAGGATGGCATCATCAGCATGAGAAATCTAGCCCTTTACAAGCACATACTAGAGCTGAAATGCTTATTTTCTCTACCAGAACATGATGATGATGGTCATTAGTATCAAATAACTAGTTCTCCTTAGTCCAATTTTATCACTGAGAATTAATCAGATTTGAGGGAATTTATGAGTCAAATGGATACAAATATTCCAGTGTATTTGGGAGTAATATTTATTTTAGTAAATTAATACACTGAGATTCTGGTTGATATGCTAATCTCTGATTCTCTGTGACAGATTACTATTGGGTGGGCCAATAAAATGATGTTTCCCAAATGACAAAACTAAGAACCAGACTTTAGATAATGGTAACACCAGCAAGGTGTCACCCACTGAAGCTCTATCCTGACTGGCTATATGCCCCCATTTGATGACATCTCTGTAAACAACAAATTGAATCAAATTAAATTAATATTGACCTAAACATTGAGGGAAGGGTGGAAGAAAACATACTAATAAAATATGTGTCAGTCTGACTGCAGACCCTTCAAAACATCTGACCAGTTTTACTTTAACCGTTTTTCTACATTTTAACCTATGTAAGAACAATCTTTGAATGGAATTTTTCATTCTTATAAGCATTCTTAAGATGCATTTTATAAAAAGATGGGTACATAAACTGTAGTTACTGTAACTTATATATATTTTGCTCAAGTAAAACAAATAATATTTAGTTTTTAAAAGTGAATATTTGGGATTCATAGAGGATTCCCAACAAGTTAGGAGTGAATATAAACATATATATGTGTGTGTGTGTGTGTGTGTGTGTATGTGTATATATATATATATATATATGACAAATCCTTAGACTTGCCTCCATATTCACAAACAGAGCTATTACCTGGATTTCTATCAAGCTGGGAAGCCAATCTGGTGTTTGAATGATCCACTCGTTTTGTGCTGAAGAAAATAAAACATTTTTAGTAACTTTCTTTACATTAAAAAATATTTAACAATTTAGAGTGAGGGAGAAACTATAGGAAACGTATAAAATAAAGGTTACCACTTTATGAAAATCTCTGGAAAAAATCTGATTAATATAATGATAAAATGCCTTGTTAGCACACTTTTGGGAATTAAAAAAAAATTCTCCCCCCTTCACCACACATGAACATAGCAGATTTTTTTTTATTGTACAGTGTATGGAAAGACATCTAGGCATGCACTGTGAGAAAAAAGCTGACCAGGATGAAAAAAATATATACTGTATATGGTTCTTAAAAATTCAAAGAGGTTAGAACATTCTTTGCCAAAGGAAGGTGTATCTATTAAGGCTCAGTGATGCAATGTTATTTGGAACAGTAGTTCCCAAAATGTGGTCCATAGAACCTAAGGCTCTTTCAGGCAGTTTTCCAGATCAAAACTATTTTCAAAGTAACATTGAGCTGTTATTTGCTTTTTACATTGTGTTGACAATTGCACTGGTGGTACTAAAGCAATGTTGGGTAAGACTGCGGTGCCTGGGCATGAATCAAGGCAGCAGCACCAAACTGTTCTACCCTTCGCTGCCACATTTGCACAATAAAGCAAACAAAAAATCCAAGTTTCACAAAAAAATGTCCCTAATGAAGCAGTAAAAAGTATTAATCTTATTAAATCTCAACTCACAGCAAAGGCCTTTTTAATACTCTGTATGGCGAAATGAGAAAATACATATGAAGCACTTCTGCTGCCTTCTGAAGTACAATGGCTGTCATGAGGGAAAGTATTTGTGCAACTGCTTGAACTCCGAACTGAACTAGCTGCGTTTTTTTTCTTGGAACACCATTTCTACTTAACACTGATGGAAAAATTATGAGATTATTTAGATGTGGTCATTTAACAGATATTTCCCCAAAATAAAGAAAGAGCCTGTTATTTCAAGGAAAACAACCGGCAATACTTGTTGACAATAATAAAAATCTGGGCTGGCCACTGATCCAGCCTGGGCGAGCGGACAAGAAAGAAAAAAAAAAAAAAAAAGCGGGTGGGGGGGGGGGGGGGGGGGGGGGGGGGGGGGGGGGGGCGCACTGCACTCCAGCCTGGGCGACGGAGCAAGACTCCGTCTCAAAAAAAAAAAAAAAAAAAAAAAAAAAAAAATCCAAATTTTCAAACAAAAATTAAAATTTGGGAAACTCCTATCTACCACCATAAGCTTGACAGCTTCCCAATAATTAAAATTTCTTTCCAATTGGTGGTGATACCAATGAACATATTTTAAAAATCACTACATAATAAGATGTATCAACATTTAGAAAATCTACATTATTCAGTGAAGCAGTATTTTCCAAATGACCAACACAAAATGTTACAAAATTATGCATGGGTAAAAGATCCATTCAGGGTATAAGACAGATGAGTGGATTTTGATGTAATATAGTTCCACAAGTTCACAGATATGGTTTTAGATTCCATATTCCAAGTAGCTTTTAAGAAGCTCCCATTTCTTGGGTTTCAGTGAAAGATCAATGAAAAATATCCATGATTGTCTTAAAAGGCTATTAGAATACTTCTTTTTTGCCTGGGCAAGGTGTCTCATGCCTGTAATCCCAGCACTTTGGGAGGCCAAGGCAGACGAATCACTTCAGATCAGGAGTTCGAGACCAGCCTGGCCAACATGGTGAGTGAAGGTGAATTTTTTTTTCCAGATACTTCAATCAAAACAATGTACTGCAGCTGATTGAATGTATAGGTAGATACAAGAATCCAGCTGTCTTTTAATAAGCCAGACATTAAGAGATTTGCAAAACTATATAACAATGCCACTCTTCTAATTTTTGGGGGGAGTGGAAATATAGTTATTCTTAACTTTAAAATGTTATTTATGCTAATATACAATAGATACGACATTGTTATTTTTAAGTTAGTTAATAAGTAAACATTTGAAATTTTTGAGTTTTTCTTTCCACTCTAGTACATATTAGTAGATAAAATCCGTATTTTTAAAACTCCGGTGTTTCCAATAATTTTTAAGACCATAAGGCCAGGCACAGTGGCTCACGCCTGTAACCCCAGCACTTTGGGAGGCCGAAGCGGGTGGATCACCTGAGCTCAGAAGTTCAAGACCAGCCTGGTCAACATGGTGAAACCCCATCTCTACTAAAAATACAAAAAATAGCCAGATGTGCTGGTGGGCGTCTGTAATCCCAGCTACTCAGGAGGCTGAGGCAGGAGAATTGCTTGAACCTGGGAGGTGGAGGTTGCAGTGAGTCAAGATGGCGCCATTGCACTCCGGGAGGCGGAGGTTGCAGTGAGTCGAGATTGTGCCATTGCACTCCAGCCTGGATGACAAGGGCAAAACTCTGTCTCAAAAAAAGAAAAAGAAAAGAAAAAAAAAGAGTATAAAGGGGTTCTAAATTCAAAAAGTTAAGAACTGCAGCCACTGAACATTACTTTGGGCTAATTGGTCCAGAGGAATAATAATAAATAACACCGAAATTCACCAAAATGGGAAATACCATGTGTGGTTTTAGATAAAGGACCAGAGTAAAAGTTTCAAACCTACAAACTAGCCCACTGTTTAAAAGGTGAGATTACAATTTTCACCTATTAAATATGCGAATTTGTGAAAGTATAGAGAGAAAGGCAGTCATGGAGATGGTCAGTAGAATTATAAATTAGTACAAGCTCTTTCTAAACCAATGTGTTTATATTAAAAGCCTTAAAAATGTTTATGCTCCATAACTCATAACTCCTAAAAGTGTTCCCTTTTAGGAATGCTTTCTGAAATAAAATGAAATTTGGAGAGATTACATACAAGGATAGTTACTAAGCTTTAGATTAAGTAGCTAGCCCAAGGAACTAAGCCTAAATGGAGAAAATACTTCATGCACAAAGATGGTCATTAAAAACTTATCTTCTCAAAATAGCAGAAATAACCTATAAAAATTTAGCTTTAGAAATAGCCAGGTGTTTCTAAGAAAACTGTAACTCATTTTGACTGTTATAATGATATTATATAGCATAAAGTTGCAGAGTATTATTAATGTGAAATAATTCTAATATTACTGAAAGAAAAAATATAAACATGAACATACTGAATCAGAACAATGTTTAAAAAGATCTTTTAAGTAGGAAAAAATGGCTGAGCACGGTGGCTCACGCCTGTAATCCTAACACTTTGGGAGGCTGAGGCGGGTGGGTCACTTGAGTTCAGGAGTTTGAGAGCAGTATAGGCAACACGGTCAAACTCCGTCTCTACAAAAAATACCAAAATTAGCCGACGTGGTGGCTCAAGCCTGTAGTCCTTGCTATTCAGGAGGCTGAGGCAGAAGGATCACTTGAGCCCCAGGAGGTGGAGGTTGCAGTGAGCAGAGATGCACCACTGCACTCCAGCCTGGGCAACAGAATGAGACCCTGTTTAAAAAAAAAAAAAAAGAAAAGAAAGAAAAATAAAAAGTAATTTCCTCTGGCCTCTTCTTTTATACACTTTTCAAATTTTAAGACTATTTATAAAGTTCTAGCAAAAATAAATATTTCAACACAATAAATTATGAACCATAAATTCTAATAATAATGCTGTCAATAGTTTTTCCCAGTAGGAAAGATAAAAATTGTTTTCCAAGTGTTTTACTTTACTCACTTATAGTCTCTCTCCCAGAATTTCACAGGTCGGACATATGAAGTGATGAAGATTGCACTTCCCAGAAAGGGGTTCAGTGGAGTAGAGAAGAAGGCCGAGACAGCAGCCTGAATAAACAGCATGGCTGAATCTATGGGAAAACTAGTTAAGGACACTGACGTTCATCTGAGCACAGATGCCAAAAAAACCCTCGCAAAAACCTAGCAGACACATTTAGATTACCTCAATTAGAGAACTGAGGTTCACCAGAAGAATACAAAAGAAGGTATCACTGGGCAGTCATTAAGGGGTTACCAACAGAAAGACATACAGAAAGTACAACCTGGTATGCTGCTTTCAAAGGAGCCAAATCAGTATTTGCTAATATGTATTTGGTAAAATTCATATATTAATCTTGGGAAGAGATGTTAGAGTTCAATTTTCCACAAGGGTAAAACTAAAACTTGCAGATACCATAAGTCTGTCTTTCCATATCAATGTGGTTACTAACCCTTACTATTATTTAGAAAATATTTCTAAGAAATGGTGGGAGTAGAAAATTTTTTACAGAAGTTTAATTCTATAAATTTCATAATCACATTATGAAAAAGTTTTGTACCTTCATTTATTAAAAAATAATGCTAAACATTTCTCGTATTAAAGATTCCTGGACTTTAATATTCACATATGCAAATATAAGATTTTAAATCAGCATTACTCTTACAAAACGTGAATAGTTTTCTTATGTTCAGATGATCTGTGGGCCACAGATTTAAGTTAATACAAGTTAAACAATCAACAATATAGGTGTGGATATAAAAGGTTATGTTTTTTTTTTTTTTTTTTGAGACAGAGTTTTGCTCTTGCTGCCCAGGCTGGAGTGCAATGGCGCAATCTCAGCTCACTGCAACATCTACCTCCTGGGTTCAAGAGATTCTCCTGCCTCAGCCTCCCGGGTAGCTGGGATTACAGGCATGTGCCACCACACCCGGCTCATTTAGCATTTTCAGTGGAGATGGGGTTTGCCCATTTGCTCAGGCTGGTCTCAGACTCCCAACCTCAGGTGATCCACCCGCCTCGGCCTCCCAGAGTGCTGGGATTACAGGCGTGAGCCACTGCGCCCGGCCAAAATTATGAACTTTTGATAATTCATTACACAGTAAACTTATGCCTGTGAAAGATCATGCCTACAAACCAACATTCTTATCAAGGATATGACTGTCCATTCTTATTAAACTTTAATTAGAAGGATACGAGGCACTGCAAAAGGCTGAGCAAAAGCATGGAAAGCAGAACCCCATGTGATCTGCCACGGGGCAATATAGGTATATACAAACTGCAATTTATAAAGGAGTTCCCAAAGCTGCAGGAGGAAAAGAATAGTTGTCAGTAAAAAAAAAAAACACTTATCAGATATTTGAATTAGAAAATGAAAAACCTATAAAATGTATTAGAAGAACTGTGTTCCCTGTGTTCTCCTAATAGGGAAATGGCATTGAAATTATTTGCCATTTGCATAACAAGAAAAGATATATCAACTGCCTAAAAACTGCACTTATTTCTGAGTAAAGATACTTTCTAAGTAAAGGTAGGTAGCTATATACGGATTTATGTTTCATCTGTTTAAAAAATTCTATGCCCTCTACTGGCCATATTATGCTACTACAAGCAAAACAAAGTAAGGTAGAAAGCAGCCAAATAATTGTTCTTGAAAAAAAAAAAATCAAGATGTCTGCAAAGCTTAAGTAATACATATATTTATTTTATTCTAAGACACATTTTCCCCAAATTTTAGTGCTTTGGAAACTATGTTTTAAATGTAATGTCAAAAGGCATGTGAAAAACAGCAGTTGTAATACAGTTAGTTGTCACTGCCAGTTTCCATAGAAATTTAGTTATGTATACCAGGCGTCTGTTCATAACCTTAATTGTTGTCAGTGGAAACAGGATACACATTTTAATTTTATTTAAGGTTGGATATGCTTCAGTTGAACAGTTCTTCAATGCTGAAACAGAGTTGCTGTACTTGTCCAAGATTGCCTCTGCATGATTAAGCAACAATCACCTCATCCTTTAAAATACTTTAACTGATTTACAAATGAACTTAACTTCCAATTTAAAAAAGACATCACAACTCCAACCAATTAAAAAATGTAGATGAACTGCAGTATTTTTGCCATGACTCAAAATTATTTTTGCCATGACTGAAAATTATGCAATCCTCAGCACTAATGTAATCAGGATCACGGTAAGTAAAGGCAGCATGTATATCATCACGATGCCATTATAATGACTTAAAAGCAATGACTCAGAAACCTCTTCAGAATCTAAGTGTGAAACAAACTGTATTACAATTTTGACTATAATATTAAAGAAAAGAGCAATATGTAACAATATGTAAGGGATGGTAGGCAAAGGGATTTTTGTATACATTTAATTTTTCTTAAAAGGTTATTAAATCCATGATGTACCTTACAATGATATCTTAATGTAAAAAATATATCTGAAGAAATTGCTTGAATATTACTGATTATCATTGTTAAAGTCTATCTACTGACCAATTTAAATACAAACTCAAGGGGAAAGCTTTCTCTGTTTTGTTCATTGGTGTAGCCTAAGCATCTAGAACAGTTCTAAAACAGTTTTTTGTTTTAAAAAAATATATTTATCACATAAAAAGTATTAAGAAAATCCAAACTAATGCAGAGTTAAGTGTAGCAACTACATTCCAAAGATTATTTACTTTATATTTTACTGCAACTTTCACTTTTTTTCCAACCAGTATAAGATGAAATACAATTTTCAATCTAAATATTTGAGTTTGTGGGAAACCACATGCTTCTTTATACAATTCTCTGATTAACTTTCTGGCTTCCTCCTTTGGTTAATAACCATACTCACTAGAAGAGGAAATAAATGATAAAAATGCAAATTAGTGACTGAACAGATATAATATTGAAATATTTTAGAAGCTACTTATCACAATACTGAAATTGACTATCAATGAAACTTTGTTCAAATTAATGGCTTTCCATTTTTACTGTTCCCCATCCTAGATCAGACTACTATCACATCTGAATTACTGTCATTATCGCTTAAGCTGTTCTCCGTACCTTTAGGTTCTCTCTTCCCCAAATGAAGCCAAATGTGGCTGACCAGGCTAACTTTCCTAAAATTGGAATTTCATTATGTTTTGTGGCTGTTCATTTGCTTCAGCTCTCTGTTACCTATCAAATGGGATAATATATGTCAAAGTCCTTTGTATGTGGTCAGTGTTAACATGAAATTTAATCACTATTTCACTGACAAATAATCTGACTGTACAGCCTATTTCACCGAGAAAGGTAGTGTGATTCAGCAAAAAGATTCTTGGGTTAGGAGGCAGAGGACCAAGGTTTTACCATCTTATTTGTAAAAGGCCTAGAACATCTATCTTATGGGTGGATAATGAATTTTAGCAGAAGCCTATAAAGTTCAGAGTATTCTGCAAATGTCACATCAAGCTAATTTCTGACTGCTCCCACCTAGCCTCAGTCTCCCCAGTCTCTACCTGCTTCATTGGGCTATGTCAGAGCCCAATTCAATTATTACCACTTGTTTCTAAAATTATTCAAAACTATATACCTTTTGAGAGATTCTATATATTTTAAAATATATACTTATTAATGTTTCTCTAACTGTTTTATATAACTTAATCTTATCTTCTTAGCTATAGCAAGAAATATATCTTTTATAAATCACAGTGACTATCTTTGTTTAGGGATTCTAATGTGCTCCTAAATAACTGGTTGAAGAGAGATATTACTTAAACAATAATAAATCAAACGAAATATAAGAAAAATTCTGACTAGCATATAACTCAGGGAGATAGTTTTTATAGATAAGGATATTACTTTCAGTGATAAATTACCTTGTTGAAGAGTATGGACATAAAGAAGAGATCCAACAGCATGGTCTCTGAAAAAGCTTCATAGTCAAATTTGAAAAAGAGCACAGTAAAGATGACTGTGACATACTGATATGTAGGGCTGCTAAAAGAGGATCGTAGCAACTTCAAACCAGCAATGGTGATCATTAAAGCACCTAATCTGTGACACAAAGAAAACACAAATCAGCTCATGACTGAAAACATTAGAAGAGACAGTAACTTAAAATAAAATTCACCATTTACTTTACTAAGCTTATAATATATACATTAAATGTAAGCTTCCAAAAATGATGTATATAGCTAGGTAAATCACATCCTGAAAGTATCTGACTATTCCCTTTTAATACTATTCATTATGATTCTTATCCTTTATATGAAGGACTATGTTTTAAAAACAATAGTATTGTAATTCTGACATCTGATTCTCTAGTTTCTCAATATTTCTATTACTTTAACACCAACTGCATTTAGCAAATGAAAAACATACTAATGCTTGACTCAACAATAGGTACCTACTCTATTGAGCAGGCTCATCAGATGATTATGGAGGCAACTAACCATCTATATGGTGTAAGTTACATAGTGCATCAAAATAGCCATATAATATTAAAAATTAACCTTAATTTAAAATGTCCTCTCATAAAATATCAATTGACAATGAGATGTCTGGAGTAGAAAATATGCCAACAGCAGAAACAAATGTTTAAAAAAGGTAAGTCAAGGACAAAATGTTACCTAAATTTTTAATCTCACAGTGCCTTGCATGAAGGAAACAATTATTTAATATTTGATCAACAACTTAAGACATTGTTTATAACAGCCCCCAGTAGTCAGACAATATTAGAAGACTACTATACTTACTCTGTATCCAGTTTCTTTGGACTAGCAATTGTCTCTGCACTGCTGCTCAGTTCATTAAGAACAATTAATGGATAGATTATATTCTTCTCCACAAAAAGAAGCCACACATGAAGTTTCTCAAACCACATCATAGTGGCTGCATCTAACAAGGCAGTATAAATCAAGACTACATGTCATCAAATGTATAAAGTAGTTTGTCAATGTGATGAGAAAGAAAAATTTTACAACTCAAATTTAGTACCAAACTACAAATAAAATGTTTTAAAAAAGCCAGTACTTTAATCAACTGTCAACTTCCATGAGCTCTGAGATACTTACAAATTTGCAACTTAGACATGATTTAACGTTTAGATGAGTTTCAAACTTTAATTCTTGAAACCTCAGTTTTTAACCATAACTTTTCTCATTTATGCTTATAACTTATCAAAAAAAAGATTACTGAAGATCATTAGATTGCTCCTTCCACCCAAAATAAATAAAAAATATGGTATGATTTGAATTCACATACTTAGGACCAATTTTCATTGCCAATAATATTTTTTTCCAATGCTACAATATTATTTCATTGGGGAAAGTGTCTAGGATAAACTAAAAGATTTAAAACATGGTTCTTTGGCTATCTGAAAATAGTATCACCTGGCTTTAGGAAGTTCTCTAAGAAATAATATTTTTTTTCTTTCAGTTGCTAAAATCAGTACCAGAAAAAAAAACAACTTTGCTGTTAGTACTATAAATGTCAAAATGATATGTTGATTCAAAACTTGTAGACTAAATGTTCTAAGATTTAAAAAATAAGATCAATAATTTATTTTAATGAAAAGTGTTGGTCTTTAAAACAAACTAGATGTGTGTCATCATTTATATATAGAAAGCAGTAATAGTTCACCATTAAAAACATATCTCATTCTGAGTTATTTTCCTGATGGTATAAATGGGCCAATAAAGATTCTTATGCAGTTTCATGTCATTTTTATTTATTAGGAAGCTTTCAAAGGCTTCAGAGTTCTCTAAAAAAGTTATCTTCAAGCAACTGAATGATTTACTCTGTAGTAATCTGCTAACTGAAAAAAAAAAAGTGTGAGAAAAAAGTTGGCTTATTTAATCATTGGTATATAATAAATTATGACATAGGTATGAACATTTATTATTTCTCTAAAATGAGGAGGTACAATATATTACAGATAATGGGGCCAATGAACAAGAACTGAATACTTACAACAGGAAAGAAATGTCAGGGTTTACAGTGGTAAGGAAGAAGCTTGGCAAGTGAACTAGCCTATCTCTTTTCCATCATTTTATACTTTATTGCAAATCTGAACTAATAACAACTATTAAAAATGTTTTTAATTTCTTTTTACTTTGTCAACTCTTTTACACTTTTCTCTGGTAGGACACAGTGTCTCTGGCAGAAACAGGAACAAAGACCTTTCTTCCTCCCTACGTATTAAATTAAAACTATTTCAAATAGACAGGCCTTAAAGAGGACTGGATTGCCTGTATATGGCACTGAAAACTAATTAGGGGGAAGAGTAAGGTCAGGAAAGAGAAGTAATGGACACACAAAGGAGGATTCATCAATGAGAAGTCTGTGAAGAACAATTTAGAGAGGGGAGAAGTAAGTTTCTTCTGTGGAAAATTGGCACTGTAGCACTGACACTCATATTTCAGCTAAATTAAAGCATCCTGCAAGAGATTAGATTCATTAACAGCTTCAAACTTAAGCAAAAGAAACACAAGCCAAATGTTCTGTGATGATACTCATTTAACTCAGTCATCTATCAATACAGCAAAGGGAAAAACTCATAGTATTAAAAAGAAAAGTGCCAACGAAATACTTACTTCGAACTTCATATTGATTATACTCTAGTGTCTTTAGCAGAGGATGAGAGAAACAGTGCCATGGTAGCTGTTTTCTAACTTGAGGCAGCACATAATGGGTTATAAAACCCACAAAGCCAACCAATGTATACAACACATACTTAAGGGCAGGCTAAAAAAAATAATAAAAGTGATAAAATTAGGAGGGATTTTGAGACTCATTGTAGAAATTCTAATTTGTCAGTTCAATTTTCCATCTGATAATGGACAACGTCCATTTTAGAATATAAGAACTAAACATTTTTCTACAGTTAACATTTCTAAATTATGTAGTTTGGTTGAAAGTTAGTGACTACTCACGTATCACAGATATTTTGAAATGGGTTAACTACTTTCTCTGGTGTCTTACACTATTGTATAATGAGAGAGTGGCCTAAGGTGTATTGCCTATTACATGAATGTTCTATGAGATGTTCAGGGCAATGTATTAAATTGTTTTCAGTAGCAGAGATAATGGGGTAAGGTGGGGTCCACCCGCAGCAGTTGGCTGCATGCACTGGTTCACAGTACACGGCTTAGCACACGGCTGTGTGGCTGTCCCACAGCATGGAGGCCCCAGTGCCCTGCAGCCGCTGGCTTTGGTCACTGTGGTGGTGTCATCTATAACCATCACTGACCTGTTCATCACAGTCAGCAAGAGCCCAGTATCTCCACTGCTACCCTTCAAGCTTAGTAGGAGGGTCATCTGTTCCTTCCTGGATTGCATCACCAATCACAACAAGGCCTAAAAGCTTGATGCATACCTGTGCAAGTGCACAGGACAGAGACCATTTGTGACTATGAAGGTTGTGGCAAGACCTTCAACAGGGATTGCCATCTGAGCTGCCATATCCTGATTCATACTGGAGAAAAGTCATTTGTTAGAAAGATCTATGCATCTTAAAATTTTTCTTCCCTGCTACCACCAATAGCCAAGTGTGCCAACTGGAGACCAAAGGACCAGCCTGCCCAGACCCAACATCACAGGCACCCATGTATGCCAACCCATAGGCCAAGGACTAGCACGCCCAAGCCACTGCAGCCATTACTGGTACCTGAGGACCAGCCTGCCTAGCATCTGTATCCCTAGCAATGCCTCACCACAGCCTCTATTAACAAATGCAGCCTAAGTCACTAAGGAATTCACAGACATCACTATCACTGATTACAGCCAAAGAAATCATATGGAGAGTACACTACCATGCACAACCAGAATCAAAGCCAAAGCATCCTGTCCAATCAACACTATAGATATATCTAAAGGAAACAGTCTTTCTTTCCAAACAACAATCCATACAATTGGAAAAACTGTTGTATCAGATGTGCAGATATCAATGTAAGGACACAAGAAACATGAAAAAGCAAGAAAATGTAACACCTCCAAAGAAACATAATAATTTTCCAGTAACAGATACCAAAGAAAAGGAAATCTATGAAATGTCTGAAAAAGAATTCAAAATAATGATATGAAGGAAACTCAGTGAGATACAAGAGAACGCATATGAATAATACAAAGAAATCAGGAAAACAATTCATGACCTAAATGAGAAACTCAACAAAGCGATACATCATAAAAGGGAACCAAACAGAAATTCTGGAACCGAAGAATTCAACAAATAAAATAAAAAATATAAGCAAGAACTTCAACAATAGATTAGATCTAGCAGGAGAAAGAATTTCTCAACTTTAAGATGGATCTTAAAAAAACAAACCAACCAACCAACCCCAGCAAGGAAGGAAGGAAGGAAGGAAGGAAGGAAGGAAGGAAGGAAGGAAGGAAGGAAAGAAGGTAGGGAGGGAGGAAGGGAAAAGCTCACATGATATATGTGACACCGCAAAAATGACCAAATATTTAAATTTTGGAGTTTCTAGAAGAAATGGCAAAGGCATAGAAAGCCTATTTAAGGAAATAATAGCTGAAAATTTCCCAAGTCTTAGAGGAAATACAGACATCTAGATACAGGAAGCACAAAGTTTCCAAATACAATTCACCCAGTAAGGTCCTTTCCAAGGCACATTATAGTCAAACTGTCAAAAGTCAAAGACAAAAAGAGAATTCTGAAAACATCAAGAGAAAAGGGTTAAGTTACATACAAGGAAACCCCCATTAGACTAACATCTAATTTCTCAGTAGAAACCTCACAAGCCAGAAGACAATGAGGTGACACATTCGAAATGCTGAAAGAAAAAAACTCTAAAGCTAAAAATACTATATCAAGAAAAGCTTTATCCTTCAAAAATGAAGGAGAAATAACATCTTTACCAAAAAGCAAAGACTAAGAGAATTTATTACCACTAGACTGGCTCTACAAGAAATTATTGAGTCCTATAATTAGAAGCAGAAGGATGATATCTACCATCATGAAAACACATGGAAGGATAAAAACACTGGTAAAGAAGATAAACAAATGTTTTTTTTAAAGTCAAATGTTATTACTACAAAAAAAAAAACAATCAAATTGAGTTAACAATAAAAGAGGAAGAAAGGAACAAAGGATATATAAAACATTCAGAAAACAATGAACAAAATGATGGGAGTATGCCTTCACCTAGCAAAAAAACCCTGAATGTAAATGGCTTAAATTCCCCAGTTAAAAGATATAGACTGTCCAGATGTGTATCCTGATGTCAACAAAAATAAATAAATAAAAATACACTCTGATTATTTTTTTTTTTTTTAAAACAGCCAATTATATGCTGACTACCGGAAACTAACTTCACCTGTAAACACACACATAGATTGAAAGGGAAGAAATTTAAAAATATATTCTAGGCATATAGAAACCAAAAGCATGCTGGCGGAGCTATACTTGTATCAGACAAAATAAACTGCAAGTCAAAAGACATGAAAAGAGACAAAGAAGGTTGTTATATAATAATAAAGGGATCAATTCAGAAAAGGGTATAACAACTATAAACATATATGCACCCTACACCAGAGCACCCAGATACATAAGGCAAATATTATTAAAGCTAATGCGATAGACCCCAATAGAATAATAGTTGGGAACATCAACACCTCAATTTCAACATTGTACAGATCACCTAGACAGAAAATCGACAAAGAAATATCAGACTTAGTCTGCACTACAGAACAAATGGACCTAGCAGACATTTATGTCATCCAATAGCTGCAGAATATACACTGTCCTCATTAACACATGGGACATTCTCCAAGACAGACTATATGTTATGCAACGAAACAAGTCTCAACAAATTTTTAAAAATTGAAATCATATAAAGTTATCTTCTCAGACCATGATGAAATAAAACTAAAAATAAATAACAAGAGGAACTTTGGAAACTGTACAATTAAATGGACATTAAACAATGTGCTCCTGAACAAACACTGGGTCAATGAAGAAACTGAAAATAAAATTTAAAAATTTCCAATACAAATGAAAATACAACATACTAAAACCTATGGAATACAGCAAAAGCAATGCTAAAGGAAAGTGTATAGTATAGTATAGTATAGTATAGTATAGTACAGTATAGTATAGTACAGTACAGTACAGTATAGTAGCAATAAATGCCTCCTTCAAAAAAGTAGAAAGAGTTCAAACAACCTCATGATGTACCTCAAGGAACTAGTAAGAAAGGTAAGAGCAGAAATAAATGAAATTAAAATGAAGAAACAATACAGAAGATCGAGGAACCAAAAAGTTGGCATTTTGAAAAGATAAATAAAATTGACATACCTTTAGCCAGAAAAAGAAAGAAAGACCCAAATAAATAAAATCAGAGATGAAAAAGGAGATATAACAACTAATAGCGCAAAAATTCAGAGTATCATTAGTGGCTACTATGAGCAACTATATGCGAATAAATTGGAAAATCTAGAGAAAATGGATTAATTCCTAAACACATACGACCTAACAAGATTGAACAACGAAGAAATACAAAAGTTGAACAGACCAATAACAAGTAAAAAGATCAAAGCCATAATAAAAAGTCACCCAGTAAAGAAAAGCCCAGGACCAGATGGCTTCACTGCTGGGAATATAAATTAGTACAACCACTATGGAGAACAGTTTGGAAGTTCCTGAGAAAACTAAACATAGAGTTAACATATTATCCAGCAATCCCAATGCTGGATATGCACTCAAAAGAAATCAATTTTAGTCAGGAGATCGAGACCACGGTGAAACCCCGTCTCTACTAAAAATACAAAAAATTAGCCGGGCGCGGTGGCGGGCGCCTGTAGTCTCAGCTACTCGGAGAGGCTGAGGCAGGAGAATGGCGTGAACCTGGGAGGCAGAGCTTGCAGTGAGCCGAGATTGCGCCACTGCACTCCAGCCTGGGCGACAGAGCGAGACTCCGTCTCAAAAAAAAAAAAAAAAAAGAAATCAATTTTATTGAAGGGATATCTGTACTCAATGTTTGTTGCAGCACTGTTCATATTAGCCAAGATTTGGAGGCAACCTAAGTGTCCATCAACAGATGAATGAATGGGTAAAGAAAATGTGGTACATATACACAATGGAGTACTATTCAGCCATAAAAAAGAATGAGATTTTGTCATTTGCTATACCATGGATGGAACTGGAGGTCATTATGTTAAGTGAAATAAGCCTAGTACACAAAGACAAACTTCACATGTTCTCACTTATTTGTGGGAGCTAAAAATTAAAACAAATGAACTCATGGAAATAGAAAGTGGAAGGAAAGATGGTTATCAGAGACTGGGAAGGGTAGTAGGGGTGGTGGGGGGAGGTAGCAATGGTTAATGGGTACAAAAAGTAGTAGAAAGAATGAATAAGATCTAGTATTTGATAGCACAACAGGGTAACTATAGTCAATGCTCATTTAATTGTACATTAAAAATAACTAAGAGTATAACTGGATCATAACACAAAGAACAAATGCTTGAGGGAATGAATACCCCATTTACTATGTGATTATTACACCCCATTTACCATGTGATTATAACACACTGCATGCCTGTATCAAAGTATCTCATGTACCCCATAAAAATACACACGCATTATGAAAAAAATGAAGAATGTCTAGAATAATGGCTAAAATTTTCCAAATTTAATGAAAACTGTAAAACACAGATTCAATAAACCCCAAGAACAAAGACATGAAGAAAACTATGTGAAGGTACATCACAATCAAATTTCTAAAAACTAGTGATAAAAAGATAATCTTTAAGCAGTACAGAAAAAAAGTTATCTACATAGGAATAAATTCAGTCAGAAGCAACAAAAGGGAGAAGACAGTGGGGCAACATCTTCACGTACTAAAAGAGAAAAAACCTGTCATCTTAGAATTTTATACCCAATGAAGTATCTTTCAATACCAATGGTGAAATAAGGACTTATTCAGAGCTACAAAAGCCAAGGAAAGTTGCAGATTTTCACTACAAGAAATGTCCTAGGACAGCAAGAAAAGGGGATTTTAAACTGGAGAGGAGGCAGGGTGCAGTGGCTCACACCTGTAATCCTAGCACTTTGGGAGGCCAAGGCAGGAGGATCACTTGAGCTCAGAAGTTCTAGACCAGCCTGGGCAACATAGTGAGACTTCATCCCTAAATAAAAAAGAAATGTCCTAGGAAATCTTTCAAGCAGGAGGAAAAATGACACCAAATGGAAACATGGATACGCACAAAATAATGTAGGGCACTAAACATGGTAATTACATGCCCTACAGATGAAAGAAATAGTCCTTGATGAGCTGTACTTAAGGAACAACACCTAAGAAGCCTTACCCATTACCTGAACCTGATTTAGATAATAACATTCTAGACTTCCAACTGTACTGGAATGAGACTTTTGGGGGTTTTAGGAGAGGGTATGTGCACTTTGCATATAGAAGGGATGTCGATCATGGAGGTCTACTGATGGACTGTGGTAGTCAGCTTCTGAAATGGTTCCCATGATCCTTGCCTCTTGCTTTTTATACTTGAGTATATTCTCTTCTCACAACGTACCAGGGTTAGTCTATGCACAACAGAATATGGAAGAAATGGTGGCATGTCATTTCCAATACCAGATTATAAAAGAGTACAGCTCCTGTCTTGGGCTTTCTCTCTCAAGGACCACTTGCTCCGGGGGAAACCAGCAGCCATTCTGTGAGTACAGTTAGGCAGCCTATGGTGAGGACCATATGGAGGGGAACTGAGGTCTCCAGCCAATAGTCGGAAGGAACTGAGGCATGTAAACAGTGAACCTCAGATGATTTTAGCATCATGAAAGATCCTGAGCTAGAAGCATCCAGCAAAGCCACTCCCAGATTCATAACCCAGAGAAATCATGAGAAAATAAATATTTGTTGATAAAAAAACAAATAAAAAGTCATGTATTTCAGCACTACGGACAAACATTAAAATCAAATCAGAAATAAGTCCAAACAAAGTTATAGTCACGTGCTGCTTAACAACAGGATACGTTATGAGAAATGTGTGGTTAGGCAATGTTATCATCGTGCAAACATCACAGTGTACTTACATAGATAGACAAGATAGTATAGCCTACTATCACTGAGGCTATGTGGTAGAGCCTATTGCTCTTAAGCTACAAAAATGTATAGCATGTTACTGTACTGAATACTGTAGGCAACTGTAACACAATGGCAAATATTTGTGTATCTAAACATATACAGGCTGGGTGAAGTAGCTCACATCTGTAATTCCAGCACTTTGGGAGACTGGGGCAGGAGAACTGCTTGAGCCCAGGAGTTTGAGAACAGCTTGGGCAACACAACAAGACTCAGTTTCTACAAAAAAAGAAAAAAAAATCTTTAAATTAGCCTGCTGTGGTGGTGTACATCTGTAGTCCTAGCTACGTGGGAGGATCACTTGAGCCCAGGGGTTTAAGGTTACAATGAACTGTGATCACAACACTGCACTCCAGCCTGGGTGACAGAGTGAGACCCTGTCTCAAACAAACAAATAAATAAAAGGAGAAAATGATTCCTTACCTGTAATACTGTGAAGACTGTGCTTACATGAATAGCAAAATACAGCACACCAATTACAATGCATACTACCAGGTCAGACTGTAATCGCTCACTCTGTGGGGAAAAAAAAGAATTATGAAACAATTACATAAAATTTTTAAAAATCTTTTTCCTTTATTCCCAATTGGCAAAGTTTAAGAATTAATTTTTTGCCTGGCTAGCTCAGTCAGTATTAAAGAAAAAAAAAAAAAAGAAGTTTTCACTGATACTTTAACACTTCTAGATTCTCTCTCTCTCTAAGATGGAGTGCAGTGGGACAATTTCGGCTCACTGCAACCTCCACCTCCTGGGTTCAAGCGATTCTCCTGCCTCAGCCTCCCAAGTAGCTGGACATGCCAACACACCCCACTATACCCGGCTAATATTTTGTATTTTTAGTAGAGACAGGGTTTCACCATGTTGGCCAGGCTGATCTCGAACTCCTGATCTCAAGTGATATGCCCATCTTGGCCTCCCAAAGTGCTGGGATTACAGGTGTGAGCCACCACACCTGGCCACACTTCTAGATTTCTTACACATAATAATTAACCACAAAAAATCTTATTTTCTTCCTCAGTTTCCTCATATTTTGGCTTTGACACTGTAATACCAAGGAAATTCAACAACGTATCTAGTTCTGCATGCCATATAACATATTGCAATAAAGTCTTTTAGAATGAGGATTTTATTCCCCCATTGGTAAGTTTTACTTTCACATATGGGGAAAGGAAATAAGGTACCTTAAGTTACTGTAATTTTTTGTTTGTTTGTTTTTGAGACAGGGTCTCACTATGTTGCCCAGGAGTGTCTATTCACAGGTATAGTCATTGCACACTAGAGCTCAGAACTCTTGGGCTCAGGGGATCCTCCAGCCTTAGTCTCCCAAGTAGCTGAACTACAGGCACACAGCACCACTCCCGACCACAGTGTCATTTATAGGAGTGTATCTCTTTGGATATTTTATATTTTCATTGGTCTTTTGACATGTGAAAACTGTGTGCTTAAGTGCTATTTTACTTACTAGATTTTGGTTCTATCAGTGGTTATAGAAAAACCAGAAACCTCTTGATATCTTTGGTCATCAACTGACCTCTTAGATTTATGCTTATAAGCCAGATTCAGAATATCCTACTATACGTAACATGAAACATCCTCTGCCAACATGGAAACTAAAGTTAGAAAAAAGTCATTCTAATATCTTGATATAGTTTTGTATTTCTAAAGTTTCTGAAAAAAATACGTGAACAGGTCAAGTGCACTGAAAGTAAATGCGTCTAATTCAACATCTATATAAATTCAGTCTTTTGCAAAGGAAAATGACCTAAAACTGAGAAAAAAGATTTTGTTTTATTCCACAGACACAAATTTACAGAATTCATTTTTCAAATAATTACTAAAAGAATAAAAGCAACATTATAATTCACCAAATTAGAAAATTTTAAAAATTATTGCATTTACTTAAGTACATTAATACAGGTTATTGTTCTCTCCTTCAGCCTAGAATACACACACAGTTTTCAGATTGGCCTTGAGAAATAAAACAACCTAAAAGACTAATAAATGACTTAAAAAGAAATATTTTTTTCAACAACAAGATGAACAACAACAAAAAAATCAATCTAATTTGTGTTAATGCTAATCTTTCAGATCCTAGTCTAAATCAAATAGGAGTAAAAATTCTATGCCCAACGAAATGACTTAATTTCACCTGACCTAAAAATAAATGTTTAGTATTCTGTTCTACACACAAACCAAGTCTGAGGAATGAGCATTTCTTACATGTTAATATTTGGAATAAAGACAATCAACAATGTACGACGAATCCTATAAATTATAATTATACATTTTTCTCCAGTTACTAATGACTTTCAAAAAGTGTTCCTCATATACCATGATCAACTGTCTAAGATTTAAGTCTTTTAGGTGATTCTAAATGTTAAAACTTACAACAGAATTTCTAAGTTTTTCAGGCAGTGGATCTTTTACTTCAGATAGAGGGTCTTCTGGATTTTTCTCTTCTGTTTTTGGAAAAATCTTGGATTGCACTAAAGAGCTTTATGTGAAGAAAAAAAAGGAAAAAAAACAGAAAATACACAGATAATCTGAAAACCAGTAATTCAAACGGGCAATGAAGTTTGTGATAGAAAACCAAATGATTCGAGTACATTTAATCATTACCAAATGAGAAATTCTAAAATGTTTAGGATACCATAAATAAGCATACAGTGAAAATATTTTTATTAAAACATAGTTCCAATAACTGGGAAGGAAAACACTAATATTCTCAGCCAACCTGATTAGAATAACCCAAAATTAATACATTTTGAAACTTAATACAGATTAGGCCAAAGCACTTTGGAAAGGCATTGGGAAAAAGAGATCTTTAAAGTTATTTGGAGAAAACACCAACTTACTTAAATTTCTTTTAATTCAATAACAATTGAGTTCACTTACAAAAGTACAGATGGATCACTGCTTTGTCGGCTGAGATGGTAAGACACTGCCACTAATAAACCACAAAAAATGGAGAAAAGTACTGGAATATGCTGGCCGTCCCAAGAATCCTATGGAAAAATGAATTTAACAGAATAATATGCTTCTAATTTATAATACATCACATAATCCTTTTATGTCAGTATTTTGGAAAAAGACAATGAACTTAAATTCAACAAAAGTTTTTAGCCATGTTATTAATTGCATTTTATTACAGAAAAATTTAGATTTATTACTTTCTGATGAGCTAGAATCTGGCCACTAGATGCCTTTGGTACTAAAGCTACAGATGTTTTTGGGGGGAGGGCACTAAAGCTCTACTCATACATGAGGAATAATTTGCTTTTGATGCATGAGGCTATCAATTCTTTCACATTTTAAGTGCTATTAAGTTTGTAGTAAACTGTGTTCCTTTTGGAAGAATAAGATGTCTTGGTATAGTAAATTTTAGGTACAATAATAGAGTAGGAAAAGACAACACATGATACATTAGGCAAAAGAAAAGTCTGACATTTGGTGTGTTACTTTCTTGATGCCTTTGCCCATGTAATAAACTACTATGTCCTCCACAGCACTGAGCAGGCATTCAGTAACTGTTTTCTGAATGAATGACTGCATATACCCAGAAGGAAATACTACAAAGGCTATCTTCCAAAGCCAACCACACATGTGGTCACTCCATGTGAGCTCTGCTCATTGTAGCATCTCTGGAGCCTATCAGCATGATACCTGGCAGAGAGTGGGCAATACGCTAACTGGAACAGGTAACAGTTCTTAAGTATGTCCTGTGAGGTAGACACTACTCTAATCCTTCACTGTTCTCTGGAGATTCAGAAAGGAAACACGGTAACCCAAATGGCAGTTTTTAATACAACTTGCCTTTTTCCCACTTAAAAGTAGATTTGGGAATTGTTTCACATCATAACACAGACATTTTATTTTTTTAATAGCTACATCAAAACCTTATCATCATATTGAACACTGTGTAGAGCTGCATCCTTAGATCTTTGTATTTCCCAAATAATTTTTACAATAACCTTGAAAATATGTACTATTACCCCCTAATTTATAGATGAGAAAACTAAGGCACAGAAGAGGGTTTAAGTAATTTGTCCAGTTAAGTGGCACAGCCAGAAAGTGAACTCTTGATATCTCTGAATGTACTGAAAATAAAGTTAATATCTTAAGAGCTTGAGAATGAAAGGGAGATAAATATACACGAAAGCAAAGTATAGGAGGAAACAAAAGATATGAAGGAAGAGCATTTACACAGTGATAATAAAGCAAACACATCAGGTATATGAGGGAGACAAGAGAGGCTACTTGTGCAGTGCAGGCTGGGGTGAGAGAAAGTAAGTCAAGCCTCTGGGAGACCCTCTCTTGAGCGACCCGCTTTCTCAGCATGAGGAAACTTTCTCTCTCTCTCTCTCTCCTTGTCTATTAATCTTTCCACTCCTAAACCCACTCCTTGTGTGTGTCCGTGTCTTGAATTCTTTCTTGGCAAGAGACAATGAACCACAGTGCCTAGAAAGAGCCAGGAAGTTTGCCTTTGAGGAGTTCCGCCTGTGGTACCAGTTTGCTCTGTCCCTGATGGCTGCCGGAAAATCTGCTTGTGCTGTGAAGGTGCTGAAACAGTGTATCTACCTGAAGCCAGATGATGCCACCATCCCTCTCCTTGCTGCCAAGCTATGCATGGGCTCCCTGCACTGGTTGGAAGAGGCTGAGAAGTTTCCCAAAAATGTCGTTGATGTGAGAGAGAAAACATCAGAGTTCAAGGCCAAAGGCCACTTAGCTCTGGGGCTCATGTACAGACGTGAGCACGACCTACTGACGGTGAGAGACGTCCCACCCACAGAGCTGCTGAGCTGCAGAGCTGGGCTGCCTAAGTCTATACTGCAGGATTACCACAGTTCCCTTCTGTCTCAGGAGGTTGAAGCTGGGGCATTCTGTGTGCTGTCCTGTGGGGCCCTAGGTGCTGCTGTCCTCTTTGTTTGGTCTGGTGGGAGAATGGGAGGGCAGGAAGGAAGGTCCTGTGCCAGGGCTTCTGGACCTTGTTTTCAGGTGCATTATGCTGTTGGTGCACTGGGCACCTTGCTGGGCTTTGAGGGATGATTTGCTCACTCAGCCTTGCACCTGTACCTGTCCCAGCACTTGGCCTGGGGTCCCCCATGCCAAGTGCTAGGAAGGGATGTTGGATTTGAGGTATAACAATGTAGACGAGTCAGGGTCAGACACTTCCAGGGAGCTTCCCTTGACTGGTCAGGAAATGCCCCTTCTCCATTTGCACATTTTAATTCGCAGATACGTACATGTGCAGTGTAGCGGCTCACCAGACACCCAGGGCTCTTGGACGCAGTGATTTTGGGTGTGCTTAGAGTTTTTGTGGAAGGGCTTCTGGCTAAGAAAAAAGTATTGTATACTTGGTGAAGTTTTCAGTGATGTTTGCAGAAAGTTTAAATTAACAACCTTTTTCTGAACTGTTACTATTCTTTAATAATGTTAAATATAACACAAATGTAAAAAAAAATCTCAGAAACAAATGGATAACTTAATGAATTTGGATTAGTATAAGGCAAAATATCCTTATAACCATCACCCTGCTCAGGACCTCATTTATAATGATGAGGGAAGGAATATGGGAGACAAAAGCCATAAATTCCTGGACATAAGCAGGGAATTTGGCTTTGAGCTGCTTAATGGCCAAGGAAAATTTTAAAAATAACACTGGTTATACGGGGAAAAAACAAAAAGCCAAAACCAAAATGCATTCCAGATTTCTTAGGAAAACAAACAAGAACTGGCTGTCATCAAGATTTAAAAGAAACATCTTGATTGAGTCTTTACAGAAGGGACACTAAACAAAGCACTGAAGGACATCAACATGACAGCCCCATGATAAAGGGACCGCCGTTTTCTTACACACACTCTTGGAAGGCGCCTCTCTGCAAATGGCAGGCATAATGCTGAAGGGAAACGTGGGCAAGGAAATCCTAGAGGTGGCCAGACAGCCTGGTCCAAACATGCAGCTCTCGGACAGTTTAACCTAATCTAGGGACGTAAACTAGAATACTCTGAGGAATAAACGGACCACATGCATTCTAAACTAGCTTCTAAAAAAAAAGAAAGAAAGTCAAGCCTCCAACTTTCATAAAGGGCAGTCCACGGGTTCTGCTGAAGATGTCAGAAAATACAAGAAGCAGAAATGAAAGGTAGATCTATGGAGGTAAATGCCAAAAAGAATCAGTTAAAAATAGTAAGTTTGAGGAAGGTAAAACAGGTTAGGAGATTGCTGTTCTTGCTATAAGTCTTGTAAAACTATTTGACGCTGTGATATATGAATGTACAACTTTGATAAAAATTAAAACTAAAACAAACAAACAAAAAACTAAAATATCCAGCACAACCACTTTGGAAAACTGTTAATTCCATTTCTAGGTATTTACCCAAGAGAAATGAATACACATGTCCACAAAAAGACTTGCAAGATGATGTTCACAGCAGGCTTATTCATAATATTCCTCAACTAGAAACAACTCAAATGAGCATCTCTAACACAGCAGGTAAACTGTGATATAGTCATACAATGTGGGTAAGAAGAAATTAAAACTAAATGATCCAGCCTTTGCTTACCTTTCTAGCCTTAGAGGAATGACCTTAGATGTCATGTTTCCTCATGTACCCAAACCTCCAGAAATTCCAAATCATTTGCCATTTCCTTTACACAACACATTTTCTTTACAAGTCCATGGGTCTTCATTTCTTGTTTCAATTAGCTAATGCCTATTTGATCTTCAAAATCTGATTATATCACCTTCCTAGAAAATTGTCTTTAATCCCTTTTGGCAGAATAAAGTAGTCTTAATTTGTATACCCACAGAACTGTTTTCATAACCTTCGTTACGCTGTACTGAACATGTTGGCTGACTTGTTAATCGTAGCTAACCTACAAGCTCCTTCAAAGCAGAAAATGGTTTAGCATAGTACCTGGTACACATAAATGCTCTATAAATGCTACTTAAATGAGGCAAGGAAGGATCTGTGAGTCACTTGTCATAGTCCTTTCAACCCTACCATTCTCTGATTGTCTTGCACTAGTCGCCAAACAAAAAACAAAAATAAACCACAAGTATGCATGAGGAGCTGAAAGCTGTCTATAAAAATTTTTAAATTTTTATGTTTACAACTTGTCGACAATCTTTTAAAGGAAAGTTCATAAGGCTCATCCAGATCTTCTAACCCGATAATGATGTTAAATTTCAGTATATTACTTTTTATTAGCATGTATCTTAAATTGCAGTCCTTGAACTTGTTTTTATAAGTTTAAAAAAACTAACATGAAAAGTAGTTAAGTTCTTAACTAGAATTTTAAAATTGATTTCATATTCTATAATTATTATGCCTACCCTTATACCAGATGAGCCTAGTTTTCAATAATCTGTTTCTAATATTAACCTATGACTACTGCAGGAAAAATAATTTTCTTTTAGTAATGGTTAACTATTAAACTGCTTTCAAATTCAAAGTAGTTGAGAATGAGAATAATGTTTAACATATGAAGACTATGAAAATTAATGCTAAGTGGCACCAGGGGAAGAAATCATTATTAGTTGATTTTAAAACAACCTTCATATAGAAATCTAGCCTTAAAGACAAAACATACTATAATTTATTGCTCACCTTTAAAGCTCCATAACATAATCCATACAATAAGGCTACTGCAACAACGCTACAGATAAAACTGTAAAGTGCTGCAAGCAGGCTTGTAGTGGCTAGACAGGAAAAGAAAAAGGTAAGAAATATTTTATAAAAATATAAGAAAAAAATTAAAAAGTCACTGAAAAGCATTTAAAATATTATAATGTCAATTATCATTAAATATCTACTAATCTGAATTTCAAAAATTCAGTTACTTCATTCAGTTTCTTTCAAAAAGATTTTGACATGACAGAGATTTGCTATCCTGAATCTTTGTTATGAGATAAAATATATTCATCTTGGAAGTAATAAACATTTATATGTAGTTAAGAAAAAATTTTACCTGTATTATGCTTCAAGAATATATCTTATATTAACAAAAAATGTGGAAAAATGAAGTTTTCAGAGGCCTGAACAGGAAATGGAGATGTATTAAGTGTTCACTGAAAAATATTTATCTATGTAAACAGAACCTGTGTTACCCACAGAAGTAAATCTGTATTCCCACGTGTTAATTTTCAGAAAAAAAGTGTATATCTAATTGCTAACAGTAACAACAACAAAATAGATAATTTAGATCTAATAATAGATACTTTAGACACCGTAGATCTAATTGCTAACAATAGCAACAACAATGAAATAGATAATTACTAATATTCCAATGGGAGTTATTAGTAATAAGGAATACGGGATGGCTAAGATATCTAGACTTTATTTTTAAAACATGGGTAACAGATTTTCTTTAGTAGTAATTTCATAATAATAATCATAAAAGAAATCTACAGAAATAATTCCTTATGAGATATCAGAAACCTAATACCTTGAGTTAAGTTTGTAAATTATAGTATGACAAAAGCTCATTATCATAAATTACCTACACTAAGCCCTCCCCATAGTATTTAGGGTAATATAACACGAGTAATAGTCCCTAAATATTCAAACTGTCTTCTACCCATTAAGCCATGCTGATTGATGAAACCAGTTCTGTCTTAATTCACACCCCTTCAAAAAATTTTCAAAACATTAAAAATTCTCTAGTATGATATACGGCAACATAGAAAAAACTCAGTTTCTATTTAAAATTAAAGCCGTAATATCGACAGTTTATCAGCAGAGAGGATTTCAATGCATATGCTTGGAAAATAAATGAGGCCCGAAAATGTGAAACGTGTAGAGAAATGAACTATAAAGTTACAGTAATTTCTTTCCCTTTCATTTTCTCTAGTTGCAAACTCATCTTTCAGTAAAATTTTAAATGGTTAAACTAAATAATGGTATATTTTAACCACGGTGTATGCTGATATGATTATTTTCAAGTTCTACAAACCATTATCTATTCTGGGGTAATATGGAAATAGATTTTCTAAGTATATCAATTCATAGCCACATATTCTACTCAATGAACAGAGACAGTTCTTAAAAACTTATTTATTAGTAAAATGGTTTTAGATTCTGGTTTTGGTGTTACCATTCTAAGGATAAAACAAGGCTCTGAAACCAAATATGAAGACCTACTAAATGCACGTAATAGTTTAAAATCCAAATATAATGCTAAGTATCAAACCTCAATCTACTCAGGATAGATGATCTTTTACAAATACCTCTTAAGTATATATAGGTTCCATGTAAATTCACTATAACTTTTAGTTGCAGACATTATTTTATAACTTCTTACACATATGCTTCATTATATCTGGCTCTTTCTCTAAAGTAGCAGACTTGACTATTTTTTCCTACCCACAAATTAATTGTTTCCCAGTCTTCAATTACTTAATGTCTTTTTTTTTTTTTCTAATTTCAAGCCTGAAGTGAAAACTGGAAAAGCATTTTAATGGTCAGTTTATTACTTCATGATCTATAAAGGTAATACTGTAATCTATAATTTTTATAAAGAAGTACTCACCATTACCACCAAAAATATGAATATCCAATTGTTCACAAAGGTACATTACAAATGTATTCACCTGAGGCAGGAGACCAATGAAAAACACTATTGGGAAACAGAGTGTAAACACTATAAAAAGAAAGAAAAGTATATTTTAAAATATTATACTGTATCCATTCTTGTGTCCACTGAGAGGTCATAATTTTTAAAAATCCCAAATTAACATAAACTACTAAGCAATTTTTAAAAGACAGTATTTTAAATGATACCTCTCAACGTAATTGCTTGGGTAGTAAATAACATCTTTTCAATCATAAACAATACTTTTTAAAGTTATTTCAACCATTTTCACATAATAGAAACCTAAGATAACAAAATCAAAAAAACTTCTCCATTATATCTACTCCAAGAACAAAAGAATTACTATAATATTTGTCCATCATTAGCTTTATTCACTCGTAATAGTCCTATCACTTTGTTCCTCAGAGCAGGTAACAGTAAAATAAGCTTATTAAAAACTATTTAAAGCTGTATAACTGATATATTTATCAGTAAAATGCTGATATACAAATAAATTAATTTTAAGATTAGAGATATTTTAAGATGACTCACCTATAACTAAATCCCTGGCTGATATAAACACCAGTGGATTGGTGAAAGTTATTCCATATAATTTGAACTTGGTTGCAGTCAGGTTTCTGCTACCATAATCCAAGAGCCAAATAAGACCACAACATATGCAGAAATAAACTGGTCTACTGTAGGCAATGATACGATTATGACCCTGAAAATGATATTTTTTAAAAGTCAGTTTAGTTAATTTTAAGTCACAACTACTGAGATCACTGATGGCTTTATTCTAAGGATTCAAAATTTTTCCACATGGAAGCCAGATTTCTGACAATCACGGAAAGGATTAACAAATACAGAAAGGAGGAAAAATAACAGAATGAACTCTGAGATACTGGACTGAAACAGAAGTATCAGTGTGAAGTTTTGTGTTTTTTATTGTTTGTTTATTTTTTTGAGACAGGGTCTCACTCTGTCGCCCAGACTGGAATGCAGTAGAGCGCTCACAGCTCACTGCAGCCTCAACCGCCTGAGCTCAAGTGATCCTCCCGCCTCAGCCTTCCAAGTAGCTGGGACCATAGGCACACATCACTGTGCCTGTTTAATTTTTTTAGAGATGGAGTTTCGCCATGTTGCCCAGGCTGGTCTCAAACTCCTGGTCTCAACTGATCTGCCCACATTGGGCTCCCACAGTCTCATTATTTTTAATATGCATATAAATAGATATAGGAATAGGTAATATATATGTATATATGTGTGTATATATGTACATACATACATACACTTCCTAGCTTTATCCACTAAGAGGACCTAGATGCAATGAGATTCTACCAATAATGATTACTAGCAACCAGATCGTACTTTATAAATACCATTACCTACCAAAAAGGGGGCGGGGGGCTCCATAGAGAAAAGACTGGTTTCTGGCTACAACAGGGAAAGTATAAGATGACCCTGGAACATATTGTTGTGACAAAAAGGTAGAAAGTACTTAAAGAATGACAGAGATATGTCAAAAGGACACAGAAAGCTGCGTGATGGACTCCCAATGGCTAAATCAGGGACAATTTGAGCATCAAAATAAATACTACTAGTAACATTATAGTCCATTGAATAAAATCATCCATTTATCCACACCAATACATACCTACATATATAAGACAGAAGGGAAAGCTCTTCCTTACAGTATTAATAAATGATCAACTAATAAATGTAGAAGGAATGATGGGATGAGAAAAATCACCATTTGGCAACCAATAAATGATAACTGAATCAGGCAAGAAACATCAGGAGATACTAAAAAAACTGGATAGAAATTTATGGAGAAGGACCCATATACAGTCTCAAGGTATCTCTCTATGAGGTATTTATTTTATTTATTTATTTTAAGTATTTATTATCTGTAAGAGAAAAAGGAAGTGGGAGGGGGTTTTGCTCCCCAGTGCACATATGTGAATATCTGGACACATTTCTGTTGTCACAGTTGGGGAAGTGGTGCTACCAGCATCTTGTAGGTAGAGGATGCCAAACATCCTACAATGCATTGGACAGCACTCCGCACCCTCAAAAAAAGAATTAGCTGGCCAAAATGTTAATATTGCAGAAATTTCAGACACTCTGCAGACAATACCCTTAACCAGAAGATCAAAATTAACATCACTAGTAACAGGATAAATCAGTATGTGCTTCCTAATATGATGCACTTTTGCAGTATTCCTACTTTAAAAAGCATGGCCTTATCAAATCAGAAACATCATCAGCACCATAAGACAGGGTGAAAAAATAAAAAAATAAAAAAATAAATTTTTTTAAAGAAAAAAACATCAGACAAACTCAAATTGAGGGATGGTCTATAAAATAACTGGCCTATATCTATCAAAAATTTCAATATCATGAAAGATAGCTTCCGAAGAATTGCTCCAGATTAAAGGAGATTTAAGAGACCAAACATAATCAAGGACTTTCTATTGCCAGTGAAGACAATGGGCAAAACCTATTTGAATAAGATCTATATATTAGAAGACAGCATTGTATCAATGTTAATGTTCTAATTTTGATAATTATCTTGAATTAACTAACATAAAGGAATATCTTTGTTTCTAAGAAACACACACTGAGATATTTAGAGGTAAAGGGGCATCATGTCAGCCAGCAGAGAGAAAGAAGGAAAAATGATCATGTGCTAGAAAGGGATTAAGCAAATATCGTAAATGTTAACATGGGGATCTGGACGAACGGTATCTGAAATTCTTTGTACTACCCTTGCAACTTTAAGTTTGAAATTACGTCAAAATAAAAAGTTGAAAAGCAATGTTTCCGTATATCATTACGCTTCAAAAATATTTATTCTTACAAAACAGTAAACATAATCAGTCAAAATAAAAACACATTTGCCTCTTTGTTTTTTTTTTTCTTTTGTTTTTTTTTTTTGAGACGGAGTCTTGCTCTGTCGCCCAGGCTGGAGTGCACTGGCGCAATCTCAGCTCACTGCAAGCTCCGCCTCCCGGGTTCACGCCATTCTCCTGCCTCTTTGTTTTATTTTGCTCATCCATTCCCATTATTCATTATTCCAGTGAAAGGATTAAAAAAATTATATTCAAGGAAAAAAATCATAAACTATTCCTGAAGTCTATTTTTGAACTACTTTAAATAGAATATCCTCTGTTCTATTAAAACCTCAATTTACATCTAAAATTGGATCCCACTTCACAATAAATAGTGCTAGGCAGATAATATTTTTATCTAAAGTCACGAAGTGAATAACGAAGTTTTTCTTCAATGGTCTTAACACCAGACTCATGTATTACTGCTTTATTCTTGCTCCTAATGGTTACTCAAGTGAAATAATATAAAGTTTTTCCTACTTCAAAATTCTATTTTCAATACCTATTATTCAAAATGTATTAAACACAAATAATCATGAGTTTATAAGAACCATGTCTACTCCCTGAAACAGACTATCAAACAGTGAATTATTATGCTCATTTTCAACCAAGATTTAGAGTCCACAAGTACAATGTCATTTTATTTCAAGCTAACAAAACACCTATATTTCTAGTAGTGTGTCAAAACATAGATGAGGAAAATAATAACATAAATTTTAGTTCAGTCTGATGCATTCCAAACAAAACAAAAAAACAAAAAACAAACCACAAATGTTATGATAAATGTTAAGGACCTATAATGTGCAGCCATATTAAGAGTGACTTACATGTCTGGGAGAAGAAGAATCTGGCTGAACACTCTAAAAATGAAACAGAAAGACAAATTACACTAATTTTACAACCAACTTTCAAAATGCCTGAAATGATTTTAAGTAAATATTCCACAACCACAAAATGACCTATATTAATAATTCTGTTCCACAGATGAAACATCAGCTCCAGATACCAGTGTCACTGTGATATTAAAAACATATCAAATCTTTCCTGATAAGAGTCAGGAAATAATTATATGAATACATATAATACAAATAATATGTATTTATTTGTATCTATCTTCAATAGCATATGATAGACAGAGCCATCTTACTGTTTGGCTTATTGCTATATACAAGTGCAGTTAAGGTACACTAAATACAAGTATAGTATTTCTCACAGGACATCATTCATTCAAGAAATATACAAGAATAGGGGTTCACTTACACCAACAATTCTAGTTCTGCCCATAAATTCCAAGCTTACTAAACAATACAATGGTATTTGTAATAAAGATATTATCTGCATTTTCATATCAAAATAATCAAATAAGTTAAGCTGTATCCTTTTAAGAGACTTTATTAACTTCCCATAAAAATGTTCAGAAGGTATTATGCAGCTGCTTCCCTACTCATGACTTTTCTCCCAAGTTTCAGTTCATTTCCAATGGCATACCATACAATTTCACTGGGACTGTCTATCACCACCCTACCATTCGACACTGGGCCGAGCTCACTGAGTTTGGCATTTGGCCCTTGGCTAGCTTTGACTCCAGATAATCTTTAAACTCTTTTAACCACAACAACTATCTTCTAAATGCTTCTGTTCTTGTCTTTCTTATCCCTGTTTATGACATTATTATTCTTCTAGTCAACCAGTTGCAAAAATCCGTCACCTTTTACCTTTTCCATATTTAACCACATTAACCTGAAAGCAGTGGACAAAATTAATTGGACCATGGAGACACTAGAGCCAGAAAATGAATTTAAATGATTTAAGGCACTAAAGGTATAGTGCAAGAATGACAACCAGTAATTTTAACATAGAATCATTAAATGTCATCAAAGGGACTGGGTTATTGTTATTAGGGATCAAGGAGGAAGGAGCAGAGACTCAAAGATTTTTAGCAAGTATATCACTGCCAAAAGCAAAGATATTGGGAAAGAAAAATTAACCAGGAGATGATTAATTTGCTATTTTTAAAATGTCTGTTGATATATAGGACTAAAGCTTGCAAAAGAGGTGAAGACTTTGAGATATAAATCTGGACATAACTCATATACAAAGGCAACAAATAAAGTAATAAAAAAGGATGACTTCATTGGAAAGGAACCGTAAACCGAGAAGATAACCACATAAAATCCTAGAGAATTCTCATAAATTAAGCAGTTGAAAGAACAAAGAGGGATCAACAAAGGAAAAGAGAGTCATCTGAAAAGTGAAAGAAACATGAGGGTGGTATAAAGTCACAGATCAAAAATGAGGAGAATATCAAAATGGAAGAGTATACATAGGTATTAAATGATGTAGCATTCACAAAGCATGGAGACTTAAGAAAAGCAATTTAGCAATTAGAACGATCATTAGCAACCACAAAGACTATAATTTCAGTACTGCAATGAGGGAAGTATGGATGAGTCTTAAAGAAATAAAGCAGATGACCTAGGTGGCTTACTCCACATGTCTAGCTACAAATGGAGAGAGAAAAAAAGGATGGACAGCTGTTAGTAAAAACAGAACTATGTGAATGGTTTTCCAGCTGTGGGGGGGGCTTCTCTTCAAGGAGAACTACAAACCACTGCTAAGGAAATAAGAGAGGACACAAACAAATGGAAAAACATTCCTTGCTCATGGACAGGAAGAAATCAATATTGTGAAAATGGCCATACTGCCCAAAGTAATTCACAGATTCAATGCAATCCCCATCAAGCTACCAATGACTTTCTTACAGAAGTAGAAAAAATTACTTTAAATTTCATATGGAAACAAAAAAGAGCCCACATAGCCTAAGCAAAAAGAGCAAAGCTGGAGGCATCACGCTACCTGACTTCAAACTCTACTACAAGACTACAGTAACCAAAACAGCATGGTACTGGTACCAAAAAAGATATACAGACCAATGGAACAGAACAGAGGCCTCAGAAATAACACCACACATCTACAACCATCTGATCTTTGACAAACCTGACAAAAACAAGAAATGGGGAAAGGATTCCCTATTTAATGAATGGTGTTGGGAAAACTGGCTAGCCATATGCAGAACACTGAAACTGGACCTCTTCCTTACACCTTATACAAAAATTAACTCAAGACAGATTAAAGACTTAAATGTAAGACCTAAAACCATAAAAACCCTAGAAGAAAACCTAGGCAATACCATTCAGGACATAGGCATGGGCAAAGACTTCATGACTAAAACACCAAAAGCAATGGCAACAAAAGCCAAAATTGACAAATGGGATCTAATTAAAGAGCTTCTGTACAGCAAAAGAAACTATTTTCAGAGTGAATAGGCAACCTACAGAATGGGAGAAAATTTTTGCAATCTATCCATCTGACATACGGCTAATATCCAGAATCTACAAGGAACTTAAATTTACAAGAAAAAAACAAACAACCCCGTCCAAAAGTGGGCAAAGGATATGAACAGACACTTCTCAAAAGACATTTATGTGGCCGACAAACATGAAAAAAAGCTCATCATCAATGGTCATTAGAGAAATGCAAATCAAAACCACAATGAAATACCATCTCAAGCCAGTTAGAACGGCAATCATTAAAGTCAGGAAACAACAGATGCTGGAGAGGATGTGGAGAAACAGGAACACTTTTACACTGTTGGTGGGAGTGTAAACTAGTTCAACCATTGTGGAAGACAGTGTGGCGATTCCTCAAGGATCTAGAACCAGAAATACCATTTGACCTAGCAATCCCATTACTGGGTATATACACAAAGGATTATAAATCATTCTACTATAAAGACACATGCACATGTATGTTTATTGCAGCACTGTTCACAATAGCAAAGACTTGGAACTAACCCAAATGCCCATCAATGATAGACTGGATAAAGAAAATGTGGCACATATACATCATGGAATACTATGCAGCCATAAAAAAGGATGAGTTCATGTCCTTTGCAGGGACATGGATGAAGCTGGAAACCATCATTCTCAGAAAACTAACACAACAACAGAAAACCAAACACTGCATGTTCTCACTCATAAGTGCAAGTTGAACAATGAGAACACATGGACACAAGCAGGGGAACATCACACACTGGGGCCTGTCAGGGGGAGATGGGTAGGGGAGGGATAGCATTAGGAGAAATAGCTAATGTAGATGATGGGTTGATGGGTGCAGTTAACCACCGTGGCATGTGTATACCTATGTAATAAATCTGCACATTCTGCACATGTATCCCAGAACTTAAAGTATAATAATGATAAAAAAAAATACTACTATTGAAAAAAAAAAGAATGCAAGTTCTTATTTTAACAAATACAGTTTTCTTTTAGGCCAGGTGCAGTGGCCCATGCCTGTAATCCCAGTACTTTGGGAAGCCAAGGCAGGCGGATCATGAGGTCAGGAGTTTGAGACTAGCCTGACCAACATGGTGAAACCCCGTCTCTACTAAAAATACAAAAATTAGCCAGGCATGGTGGCATGCACCTGTAATCCCAGCTACTCAGGAGGCTGAGGCAGGAGAATCACTTGAACCTGGGAGGCGAAGGTTGCAGTGAGCCAGATAGCATCATTGCACTGCAGCCTGGGCAACAGAGCAAGACTCCATCTCCAAAACAAAACAAAACAAAACAAACAAAACAAATACAGTTTTCTTTTAATACAAAAAACTTGTTTTTAGGAAGTGCTAATTTACATACAATTATTTTTAAGGTTTATATTCCCCTTTTGCTCTCTACACAATCTTATGTAAACATCCAAGAAAAGTAAGCCAAAAAATAATCATCTTACTATAATTCAGTAATTGCTACAAAATCCTCTGCCTTTTAACACAAATATAATTCCGTAGCATGAAAAGAAGAGATGCTAGTACCTTAAGCAGTGAGTATTGACAGCTGGCTATGACAAGGCAGAACTGGAAGACCCAGATATCTCTGAAGAATCCTTGTATGAGAAGAATAGATCCCAAAAAGGCCACGAGAATAGCCAGGATGACAGCTAACACATTTTCCAGGATCTCACGATTTCTACAGATAGAAAAACTTATGAGTAAATATATCGTAAGTATAAGAAATTAACCAAATGGAAAAAAGGGAAGGGAAGACATAAATATGAAGTTCATAGTATGCCAAGATGTCTTTTTGGTACTGAGTTTGAACAAGGTTTTAGATCATACTGAAAACAAACTAGTTTCATGTGGACACAACATGAATTCTTATATACAAATAAAACATGCTATAGTGAATTGTGGAGTTTCAATTACATAATATAGTTTTAAATTTCTATTTTAAAAATGTTACTCTCCTTAATATCTGCTTTTCTATTCTATTTGTTGCAAAATAGTTAACCAACTTGGATGGCAAATAAAATACGTATACAAAGAATCACATTATGTTCAAAAAACAAAACCTCAAAATAGTTTCTAGAAAATTAAATTTAAAACATTTGTTATATGGCAAAATTGTAACAAAATTCTGGCACTAAGTGATTTTGCTTCCCCCATCTCGCAGTCATCTGAAAGAATTAGAAAACTCACTTACTAGAATTACTTAAATATGGGCTCTTACATATCTTGAAAATGAAGGTAGTGACAAAGACCTCTATCTGCTTCTATCAAAGTTGCTAAGACAATTCTATATTTATTAAACTGACATTGTAAGAGAAACAATATGATGCTCGAGATACAGATATATATATATCTATCTATATATATATATAGATAGATAGATATAGATAGATATATATATATAAAATCAATGAAGATTATTTTTATGTCATACACGCACAAGAATCTATCTCATTAATTCTTGGGAAAATTTTATTCACAAAATCTTATACAAATACATCCTTTAGTATTTCCCTAAAATACTTTTAAATCATATTTTTAAAGACTATTAAAAATGAAAAAATGCTCAGCACATCTCATACATACAGAAAGCAGGACACAAAACCATGGGCATAGGAGGATATAAGTTCTGCTATTAAAAAATTAAACATATAGGTTAAAAAAGACAATACCAAAAATGATATTACTAATAATGCTTCCCTCCATGGAAGAATTATGGTTTGCCTCTGTCTTCAAAACTTTGTACATATTTAAATTTTCTACAATAGGTAAGGAATTACTTTTATAATCATAAAAAAACTTAACAAATATATTAACCCAATTCCATAGTTATCACAATCAACTGGGCATACAAATAAAATTCATAAACATCTTTGTACTATTTCATTTAATGGTTCTACCAGATAAAAAAGTTCAATAGTATTTCCAAATCAATAAATTACTGGCATTTCCATTTGATTTTAGGTGGTAGTTATGCAATTTCAGATTTGCTAAATCCAATGACCTCTTTTCAATCCTGGGCCTGCCTGAATAGTGCCTCCCTTGTCATTGAACATGTCTTGTCTTTGGATTTTTAAGGATTTTCAATTTTGATGAGTCCAATGTATCAAATGTTTTTTTAATGATCTTGTTTTTGGCGTCAGAGCTAAGTAATTTTGCCTAATCCAAGTTCATAAAAGTTTTCTCCTGTTTTTTTTCTAGAAGTTTTGTTTTAGGTTTCACATTTAAGCCTATGATACATTTTCATAACATGGCACAAGGTAAGGCTACAAATTCTTTATTTTTGTTTTTGAAATGGGGTCTTGCTATGTTGCCCAGGCTGGCCTCAAACAATCCTCTCACCTCAGCCTCCTGAGCACACACCTCTGCGTCCATCTCTACTTTTTTGCATATGGAAATCCAATCGTTCCACCACCATTTGTTGAAAAGGCTATCCTTTCTCCATTTCATTCATTTGAATATTATTTTGATGCCATCTGGGCCTAGAGTTTTCTTTGTGGGAAAGTTTCTAAACTATAATTTCCACTTATTTAATAGATGTAAGACAATTAAGGTCATGCACTTCTTTGAGAATGGAATTTCATAATTTGTCTTTCAAGAAATTTGTCCATTTGTCCAATGTTGAACTTATTTGCATATAGCTGCTCATATCATTCTCTAATTATCCTTTTAGTACGTGGAGAGTCTGTAGTGATATCATAACTCACATTCTTGATATTGGTAATCTACATCTTTCCTCTTCTTTTGTTTTTTTCTGATCAGGCTGGTTAAAGGTTTAGCCTTTAGCTATTTGTATCACTTGATACAATTGATGTTCTAAAACTTTTCATTTCCTTGATTTTCTTATTTCTCTGTTTCCTCATTGAATTGTTTTGTTCCTTACTACTAACTTTCTTTTGTTTACTTGGGCTTATGTGCTCTTGTCCTTCTAGTAAGTGGAAGGTGAAGTCACTGATTTGAGACCTTTCTTTTCTAATCTAGGTGTTTAGTGCTATAAATTTTCCTAAGTACTGCAAGTTAGTGGCATTCCCAAAATTCAGATATGGTGTGTTTTCACTTTCTTTAGCCCAAAATACTAATTTCTCCCTTGACATCTTCTCTAATCCATGGGTTATTTAGAAGTGTTTAGTTTCCAAATATTTGGGGATTTTCCAAGTTCTATTTGTTATTAATTTACCATTTAATTCACTATGTATGATTGGATAGTGGACCTTTTAAAATTTACTAACTCTTGTATTATGGCTCAAAATGTGATCTATCTTAGTAAATGTTCTGTGAGCACTTAGAAAAATGTATATTCTCTTGTTATGGATGCAGTGTTCCATAAATGCAACCAATTTAGGTTGGTTGATAACACTGTTCAAGTTCAGTACATCCTCCTCACTGATTTTCTAAATAATTATTCTATCAATTATTTAAAGAGAAGTGCTGAAATCACCTATAACTGTGATTTGTCTATTTCTCCACTTCTATTAGCTTTTGCTTTATGAATGCTGAAGCTCTGTTTCAGGTGTACAAACATTTAGGACTGTTAAATCCTGTGGATTAATTAACTCCTTATCACTATGAAATGGGCTTTTTTATCCTTGGTAATATTCTTTGTTCTGAAGTCTACTTTATCTGACTTTAATACAGCCAGTATAATAAGCCTTTTGTTAATGTTAGCATGGTATATCTTTTTCCATCTTTTAACCTATTTGTTTTTATTTTATTTTGGTAGAAACTGGGTCTATGTTGCCCAGGCTGCTTTCGAAAACTGGGCCTCAAAAGATCCTCCCACCTCAGACTCCCAAAGTGCTGGGATCATAGGCATGAGCCACCACACTGTCCTCTGTTTTTATATTTAAAGTACCTTCCTTGTAGGCAGCTTGGAGTTGAGTGTTGTTCTTTTTTATCTAATCGGCCAATTTCTGACTTTTTCTGACTCTGTCATCTTGTCATGTGTTTCCTATTTGTCTCATCTATTCTTTGATCTTTTTCCACCTTATTAACAGTAATTTTTATAATCCATCTTATCTCCTTTTTGACATATTAGCTACAACTCTTTTGTTATTTTAGTGATTGCCTTACAGTAGGTTTTGGTAAGAATTTTTAAAAATATGTTTGTAGAGACAGGGTCTCACTGGGTTGCCAAGGCTGGCCTCAAACTCCTGGGCTCAAGTGATCCTCCTGCCTCTGCCTCCCAAAGTGCTGGGATTACAGGTATAAGCCACTGCATCCAGCCTAGGGTTTACAATATACGTTTATGACAGTCTACCTTCAAGTGATGATGTATCACTTCACATATAAGAAACTTAACAATAGTATGCTTTTATTTCTCCCCTCTCTGCCTTTATGCTATTATCATAAATTTTACTTTTACATGTTATAAACCACAAAAAGCATTGTTATTTTCTTTTTTTTTCTTTTTTTACAGTAGCAAGATTTGTTGCAAAGAGCGAAAGAACAAAGCTTCCACAGTGTGGAAGGGGACCCGAGCGGGTTGTCCAAGCATTGTTATTTTCATTTAAAGTTATCTCTTAAAGAGATTTAATTAATAATAAAAAATATTTTACATTTATCCATATAGTGACTTACCATTTCCATTTATCTTTGTTCCTTTGGGTAGACTTATATTTCCATCTGACATCACTTTCCTTCTGCCTGAAAGACATCCTCCAACATTTTTTGTAGTGTGGGTCTGCTCATAAATAATTCTTTCCATTTTTTTTCTGATTTGAAGATGTCTTTATTTCACTTTGATTTTTAAAAGGTATTTTTGCTATGTATAGAATTGTAGGTTGACAGGGTTTTTTTCTTTTCAGTACTTTAAAGATGTTCCTCTATTGTCTTTTCACTTTGTCATTTCCAACAATAAAAAGGATGTCTTCCTTATCCTTGCTCCTCTTTTTTTCTTTTGCAATTTTAACAATTTTATCACTGGTTTTGAGCAGTTATGTGCCTTGGTGTAGTTTTATTCCAAGTATTTTATGCTTGAGGTTCAGTGGGCTTCCTGAATGTATATTCATAGTTTTCATCAAATTTGGAAAGTTCTCCACCCTTATTTCTTCAAAATCTTTTGTCTCCTTGTTTCCTTTTGTAATTGTCCCACAGCTTTTTCTCATTTTGTTTTTATACTCTTTTCACTGGGGACAGTGGACTCTTCTGTTTCATTCTGGATAGTTTCCATCATTATGACTTCGAGTGAGTTCAATAATCTTTTCTTCTACAAGGTGCAATCTACCATTAATCCCATCCAGTATATTTTTCATCTCAGGGATTACAGTTTTCAACTATGTAAGTTTGATTTGGGACTTTTAAAAGTATCTTCTATGTCTGTAGTTAACTTTTTAAACATATGGAAAGCAGTTATAACTGTTTTAATGTCCTTGTCTGCTAATTCTAATATCTATGCAAGCTACAGTTTGGTCTCAACTGATTATTCTTGTTATAGGTTGTTTTCTCACTTCTTTGCACACTTGGTCATCTTTGACTGAATGCTAGACATTGTGAATCTTAACTTGTTGGGTGCTGGGTATTTCTGGATTTCCATAAATCTTCTGAGATTTTATGTTACTTGGAAACAGTTTGATCCCTTCGGGTCTTGGTTTTATGACTTGTTAGGTGGGTGTGAAGTAGTGCTCCTGCTAGGGCTAATTATTCCCCACTTTTAAAGATCTTCCTGAGTATTCTACACAAGGCACCACAAAATATGAACCATAAACATCTCCAATCTGGCTGGTAGGGACATCTTCTATTCCCAGTGCTGTGTGATTGCCAGGAACTGTTCCTCTGTTCCTTTTCACATGGTTCTTTCCCTGGCTCCAACAGTTTCCTCACATACAGGAACATATCCATACTCTGCCAAACAGTCAAGGTGACTCAGTGCAGATCTCTAAGGTTCTCTCTCGAAGCAGCTCTCTCCTCTCTGACAGTCTGTCCTATGGGCTCTAACTGCCATAGCCTCCCTGGAATCCCAGTTCTATCTCCTTAACTCAGGAAGTTGGCTGGACTCTACTTCAGTTCTCCCTCCCTGCCTTGCGGCCTAGAAACTCTCTCAAAGCATTAAGCTGGGGCAATTGTAGGGCTCATGTTATTTGTTGTCATCTCTCAGGAATCACTGTCCTTTTTTTCTCATCTCCAGTGTCTTGAAAACCACTGTTTCATGTACTTTGTCTATTTTTGGTTGTTTCACATGGGATGATAAATCCAATCCTGTTACTCCATGTTGACTGGAAACAGCTATTGGTCACCAAGTTTGTGTTTGCCATTAAGATAGTAGTGTTAAGAAACAGGGAAACAGAAGTTTCCTCTTATAACTGTTATACAGAACTTTGCATCATATTACCTATAACTTAAAGATCATCAACAACTCATATTCTTTGGCTTTTGAGTAGCAGTTGTATGAGTCTCATTGATTAACAAAAATAATTTCTTTGTAAAAGATACTGAAATTGCAACCAAAACACTTTTAACGGACTTAAGATAGTCAATGTTTAGAAACCCATTACCTTAAGTTTTATCTCAAGAGGACAAAACCAGAAAACATTTCCCAACATGATAACCAGGTAAAAACCTCAGTGGGTAATTAAAGACTCTTCATCTTAAAAATAAAATCTGCACGAATCATTAATATCACACTATAATCTCACCTATCAAACAGGGCCAAAAGTGTGAGTCTGTCAAAGTTAATGCCGATCCACAGCTGGGGTAGGATCCAAAAACGATAATAGTGTTTAACCTTTTGGGCAGCTTCTTCTGTTGGGCCGTAAGTAGCTGCCAAGTCAGGGCTTAGATCAATGTCCTGTTGCTCCAACAAATCTGTATCAATGGTCAATAGTCTATTCAATCGAATCTGTGGGAGAGAGAGCTAAAAGAAAGTCAGCATTGAAAGGCTTAAAATATCTTCAATATTTATTTAATATGTTTATTCAAAATAAAATATCTTCATAATTCAACAGTTACTCAATTAGCTTATCAGTTATCTAAGCCCTTTAATTTTCTTCTCTAATACTTTTTTTTTTTTTTTTTTTGAGACGGAGTCTTGTCTGAAGTGTAGTGGTGCAATCTCAGCTCACTGCAACCTCCGCCTCCCCGGTTCAAGCAATTCTCTGCCTCAGCCTCCCAAGCAGCTGGGATTACAGGCACTTGCCACCATGCCCACCTAATTCTTTTTCTATTTTTTGTAGAGACGGGATTTTACCATCTTGGCCAGGCTGGTCTTGAACTCCTGACCTCGTGATCCACCCGCCTCGGCCTCTCAAAGTGCTAGGATTACAGGTGTGAGCCACCGCGCCCAGCCTACTCTTTATGAATATCTTATGATCACCAGAAACTATAGAAGGTGACAATAGGAAATGAACTACAACAAAGTTAATTAATCAATAAACCTTTTGTAAATAATTGACTAGAAAAGTGTTTAAAATCTTAAGATTTTTCTCAGGGAATGCTTAAGAAAAAATCTTAAGATTTTATAACTGTATAGCTAGCGAATCTATTAAAACCACTTAATGTGAATCATTAGTGGCTTCTCTTCTCCCTGTCACATTTATACTCTTTTCTCCTTAAGCTTTGAACCTCATTTATCAGTGTTAAATCTGATAATGCAGCTCCACTGCATTGGATCTGATGGCAGCAACTCTCATTTCTTCCCATAGTCTCAGCATTGTTGTAACTATATTTCCAAATCCCTCGCCTGTTTGTTTGTTTGTTTGTTTTGGCAAGCTGCTCACCTGAGGCTATACAAATTACTACACTACATTTAACTTCAACTCATCCACACATCAGTTTACCAGTTTTCTTTTCCTCAGAAAGCATCAAAAGTTGACTGTATTTGGCACAGTACTAGGCAGCATTTTGCTATCTCAAGGTTCCCATACCATTTAAAAGTAGAAAACAATAAAACAATCATCTTCCCATGTTTGCTTTCCTATGCAGTTTCCAGGAATACACTATAGCCAAAAAGTAGGGAGGGTTTTTACCTTTCAAACACATATCTGGGTATAGTTGAGAAAATTTACTTCCTATATATAACAGCCATTTCTATCTCTAAGCATTGACGAATACTTTCCAAAATACTTTTTAAAATACTCTATCCCAGGGTTTCTTAACCTTGTACTTTTGTTTCTTATCAAAGGACTTAGAAAAAGAGAGCCACTGGAGGACAGCAAAGTGATTTTGCCATAGCTTTCAAAAAATTTTTGTGTAACTTCATCAATTTTTATGGCTTTTATAGCTATCTATATAAATACATATTTCAGATTTAATCTGAAAATTTATCATGTTGTAAAAATAAAGAAAAACCTACCACATCATGTGGATAAAATCGAACTGAGGTAGAACTGGATACGTGAGAATCTGTGTCACTAAAATAAAATAAAAAATAGGGAACAAACAGTTTGTCAAACAGAAAGAAAAATATATCCTTTAACATTCAGATGAGATTCACATATCTTCACTTTTCCATGTTAACTTCAAAATGAAAAATAGCATTTTCCTAGAGTTGTGATAAGAGCATAGACTCTGGGTCAGTGACTACATTCAAATCTCTTCCACTGAATGAGATCTTGGACAAGTTACCTACCCTCTTCATATTTCCGTTTCCTCTTCAGTAATATATGACAATAGTATCTGTATCACAAGGTTCTTGTGAAAGTGTTTAAATGAGATAATGCAAAGAAAGCAATAAACATATTGCCAGGAACCAGTAAAGACACAATAAACTTAAGCTATAATGTAATAACCTACAACATAATTCAGTTTCCACAGTTCAGTCATGTTTGGATTTCAAAACTTGTGGCTTTACCACATTTATGGTGTAAGGAATTGTTCTCTTGAACTACATTAAACATGGTAACAGCATTTCTATCCCTCCCTCCTCCTACTGTTTCCGTTGTTACAGAATCAGGGTAACAGTCCAATTTAATACTTTTTTGAGAGGGTGAATTCTGAAACTAGACCAAAGGAGCTTGAGGAGCATAGTTATCTATATGTTCTACTTTTTCAGCATGTGGAGCTAAATGACTGCAATATTTTATTGCTTTAAATGGTCCCTCAAAACAAAAAAATAAGTAAACAGCCCACAGATGTCTAACATTTAAATAGATGTGATCTATCATTAAACAGAAGTCCTAAAATAAGAATCGTTAACTCTTAGGCTGGGTGTGGTGGCTCACGCCTGTAATCCCAGCACTTTGGGAGGCTGAGGCAGGCAGATCATGAGGTCAGGAGATCGAGACCATCCTGGCTAACACGGTGAAACCCCATCTCTACTAAAAATACAAAAAATTAGCCAGGCGTGGTGGCGGGTGCCTGTAGTCCCAGCTACTCAGGAGGCTGAGGCAGGAGAATGGCGTCAACCTGGGAGGTGGAGCTTGCAGTGAGCCAAGATCACACCACTGTACTCCAGCCTGGGTGACAGAGCAAGACTCCGTCTCAAAAAAAAAAAAAAAAAGATTCAGTAACTCTTGAGGGGAAAGAAAGCTAATTAATCAAGAATAGGCTTCAAAGTGCAATTTGAATAAATAAGCAATATGATCAAAATTTTAGAAAACAAAAGTGTTAACACCTTCTAAAAATATAATTGATGTTATATGATCAAGATTTCTAATTTATTTGCTCTTCTCCTGACTTCATTATCTTACAAATTCCTTCAGATGGGGGGAAAAAAAGAAGCCAAAGGTAACATATGAGACATATTTTAAGAAATTCTTCCTTAAAGCCAGTAAAAGAAATTTTAAACAAAATGAAAGTTGATTATTTAAAAAGGTACTTGACCAAACACTTTGAAGGAAATAAAATTTTAAAATTATATAAAGAAAGAGAACTGATAGGTTTGAACTTAGTTATGTAAGAACTTACATGAAGAGTAAGTCCTGATTAGCTTTTATACATTATACAATATATCGAGAACATGAAATTTACAATTAAATTTGACACTGTGGGAAAACACTGTGCTACTGTAAGATCTTAGGGATTTTAGTTTTTAAAACACAGAATAGCTTTTGTTTTAAAAACAATACTTTTTTTTTCCAGAGCAAAAAAAATTCTACCTTAAGTTTTTAGAAACAAATGCACTATGACAAATTATTAGAGTAAATATAAAGATGTTTTCAAAATAACTTTTATATCTGACCTGGTGACTACAGTTAACAATGTGCTGTATACTTGAAAATCACTAAGAGAGTAGATTTAAGTGTCCTCACCACAAACAAGATTATAAGTATGTGAGGTAATACATGTCAATTTTAGCTCAATTTAGCCAATGTATGCGATATTTCAAAACATCAGGTTGTATGCCATAAATATTTATAATTTTTATTTGTCAATTAACAACATTAAACAAATTATAAAAAACAAAAAAATTAACTTTTATAGTTCTAGGCTTAAAAACATTAAACATGGCAAACATATGAAAGTACACACACTTCTAATACGACTTCACACATACCAGATATTGGATGCTCTTCTTGCTGCTGGTTCAAAATTCACAAGTGACATATCACAGCCACCAGTCTCATACAGCGTAGAAGAGAACTTACCTAGCAAATAAATGATTATTTTAAAAAGCCATTAGAATACTCAAAATTTTTCCTTCATGATATACTAAATTTCATAAGTTTTTACATCTTAAGAAAATACACCGTAACCTTTTTAAAAAATATTTTTAAAACAATGATCTGCATGTAATTCAGCATGACGTGAGTTGAAAAGGAACATTGGACAGTAGGGTAGAACATCAACATACATAATCAGGTATTAAAAGGAAGGGACTTAAGTCAGCTTTGCAATACCAATCTCTTTTTTTCTTCTTCCCACAGCACATTCTCTATTCAGGTGATCACATGAATGAATTTAATGTTTAAAAACCACCTGACAACTACTTGCGGGGGGTGAGTAGCCATTTGCAAAGCTTCTTAAGTTTGAGATAGCTCAAACTACAAGCCCACAAAATTGTGTGACTGCATTCTGAGCTGTGTTTCTTAAGAAGAAAAGTGTCCAAGTGCATCTAAGAAAGGTCAGTGAATTGAAAGAGCTAGTACTGTTGGTGATAATTAAATTATATTATTTAATGAATTTTATTTGTTGTATGTTTCTACCACAAGAGTGCTATGAAAAATTTAGAAACAGCAATTGCTACATCCAAATATCACTATGAAACTGATAAAAGGTTTAGAAATCATATTGGTTGCAAATGTCGCAAATGAATATAGATTTTCTGAATTCTCTTAATATGAACTTTATAATATAAAATGATTTCTGATAATGAAATGTTAAAACTCTACATACTGCCTGAGATGTATTCTTCCCCTTTGAGGATCTATGGTAGCCATATTGGTGATGAAAAGGGAGCATAAATTAATTAATATACATTTCCACGAAGGCAATGAAATGAGGTATACAACTCTGCAACCATTTGGTCTAGTCCAGGGTGTTTTCTAAGCATTTATGAGGTTTTTATTTTATTAGCTGGAATTAAAGAGGTTAAAAACAGGAATCTTTTTTTTTTTTTTTTTTTTTTGAGACAGAGTCTCGCCCTGTCACCCAGGCTGGAGTGCAGTGGCGCAATCTCGGCTCACTGCAAGCTCCGCCTCCTGGGTTCACCCCATTCTCCTGCCTCAGCCTCCCGAGTAGCTGGGACTACAGGCGCCCGCCACCACGCCCGGCTAATTTTAGAGACAGGGTTTTACCGTGTTAGCCAGGATGGTCTCTTGACCTCGTGATCCACCTGCCTCAGCCTCCCAAAGTACTAGGATTACAGGCGTGAGCCACCACGCCCAGCCAAAACAGGAATCTTAAAGGTCAATGTTGACTTGATGGTAAGGCTAAAAGTCAGATATTCCCATGCCTACAATGCAGAGTGTACAATAAGGGTTTTTTATTTAAGTGAAATACTTGAAAAAATGCTAATAAAAGGACTCCATAATATACTAATATGACTAAGAGTTTACAGAACATCTCAAGCATTACTTCATTCTTTAAAATGACTAGAACCAGGAAAAAAATAACAATTTGAATTATTTGAGTACATTCTATGGATCATAAAAGTTATGGTGTTTTCTGTAGCCACATTTTTTTTTTGTCGAATAATATACTCCTGAGGTAAGTTAGGGAAAAAAAGGTTTTCTGTGAAGTGCTCACTTCATTTGCTGTCTTTTTTCAAGGTATTCAGCATGTGAATTATTTAAGACACTCCCCACCCCCATCTTTTAGTCATAAGTCATTCATCCTTAGCACCTCTAATAGAAACTGGATTAATGAGCTAAAATGAAATGATACAAGCTGTCAACTTGGCTACTTCACAGATGTATCACTGAAAGTTTTTTTAAAGTGGTAGGGTGAATTACAGAAGTTGCTACTGAAAAAAAAATTAAAAATACTGGCTCACTTAAAATTAAAAAAGTTTTAATTTTAGTTTATAATGCTCTGTTCTGTATTCATTTATTGGATAATCAATGATTAGTGGTGCTATCATAATTAAACTTACATTAAGAGAAAAAAATATCTGCTCAAAATCATGGATTACATAAATGCAGAATTATTATTAACTACATAAAATGACTAAAATCATAGATTAACAAAGAGCAAAGAGGGCTTGGTTACTGCATGTGAAACTCAGTAAGAACAGAATGCATAAATGTATTGTCATAATATAATTTATACATATTTTAGAAATAAGTTAATTCTGTATTCAATAGAACTTAAATTGTTGCAGTATTTCTCAGCATTTAAGCTTTACGAATGATTTTTATTAATATATAAGTTCTGTTCTTGGTATATTAAAAATAATATGTATCTGTAACAAAATCAACTAAAGATATTATCTTTGTAATTTTCAAATGAAACAGTAAAAGAATATGATGTCATTATACTACCATGTTATCTTTTATGTATAAATATCTAATATTAAATTTATATAGAAATAGTTGCATTTTAAATAAACATAAAGAATGCAAAAAAAGCTTTTCTAGACAGACATTTGGAAAAATTGAGTAGTTCTATTACTATGTAAATTTACAACTCTGAATGATTCTATGCAAATTACTAACAAGTAATAAAATCTAAAAATGTAAGCAGAAGCATAAATATGTCTAAAAGGGAGGCTATGATTTTAACAGAAGTACATGACTTCAACAGTGCTTTTCTTTTTTTCCTCAAGAAGCTTTTGTCTATTAAACTTCAGAAGCATGTTTAGGTTCTTAAAAATACACATGGGACTTGTCAGAACAAACTAACATTGTAATAAGGCCTCATGGTGTAGTCCCAACTTCACTCCAAAAGAACAAGTCTATGTACTTTAGAAGTACCAAATTTTACTCTGAAGATAAACACATCAGAAAAAAAAAATTGCTAAATGTAATTTAATGTGCTAATGTAACCTACTGAAGGCAGCTTAAAAAATAACCAACGAGAAATAAACATATATTACTATTGGTTTATAAAGATTATGTTAAATTTGTACAAGTTTTCTTGGCATACACAGCAATTTTACTATTTCTTTTGAGATTAAAACCATCATATTTAAACTTTAGATCCAAAGTAAAATATGCCGTTACAATACCCCTATTTTAATATTATTCTGCATTAAGAAAAATACTGCAATACTAATTTTTTCTAATAAACAGAGCAGAAAGCAGAGCAAAGAAATATGTCCTTCTCACATGAATTTGGATTATAAACTAAGCCATCTCATCATGATTCAACTGTGACCAATTAATTATACCTGATAGAATGCCTCTGTCATGACTTAAGGAGAAAAAAAAAATCACTTTCTAACAAAATAAACAAGATTAGAAACTGGAACTTCAGACTTGTAAAAATTATACTGGCCAAGGGATTGCATCTCTAAAGACACATACACAAAAAGCTGATATGCCAGGCGCAGTAGCTCATGCTGGTAATCCCAGCATTTTGAGAGGCAAAGTGGGAGGATTGCTTGAGCCCAGGAGTTCAAGACAAGCCCAGGCAACATAGTGAGACCTCATCTCTACACACACACACACACACACACACACACACACACACACACACACACACCAGGCAACATAGTGAGGCCTCATCTCTACACACAGACACACACACACACACACAGACACACACGTACTAGCTGGGTGTGGTGGCATGTGCCCATGGGCCTAGCTACTTGGGAGGTTGAGGTGAGAGGATCACTTAAGCCTAGCAGGTTGAGGCTGCAGTGAACTGTGTTCATGCCACTGCCCTCCAGCCTGGGCAAGAGAGTGAGACCCTGTCTCAAAAAAAAAAAAAAAAAAAAAAAGTTAAGATACCTAGTATTTCTTAGCAGTCTTATTGAATACTCAATCGTGACTGTTATTGTTCATAAAATTTGTTAATTACACACAACCATTCTTTTGAAGTAATATTTCAAAGTAACAACTACAGGTCAATAAATAAGTGATGAGCAACAGGAAGATGAGTAAAACTGGATACTGTCTTAACACCAAGAATACTTGAAGCATTTGCCTAGAGCCATGAATGGTACAGCAGGCAAATTCTGATAAACATTCACAAGATACTGATAAAAGACATGGGAAATTAATGGGATTCTCTAACTTGTCCTATCAGTAAAAATCCTCACCATACAAAACGAAGTTGAGCACATCAAGAATTTTAAGAACAGTACTCACCTAAGAAACTCCAATGCATTCCCTTTTTTTTTTCTTTTTTTTTGAGGCAGAGACTCACTGTCACCCAGGCTGGAGTGCAATGGCACAATCATAGCTCACTGCAATCTCCAACTCCTAGGTTCCAGCAATCCTCCCGCCTCAGCTTCCTGAGTAGCTGGCGCTGCAGGCACACGCCACAGTGCCTGGCTTACTTTTTTAAACTTTTTTGTAGAGATGGGGGTCTCGCTATGCTGCCCAGGCTGGTCTCGAATTCCTGGGCTTAAGTGATACCTCCTGCCTCAGCCTCCCAACGTGCTGGAATCACAGGTGTTAGCCACCGCGCCCAGCCTGTTGCATTCTTGACATCACTCATTTTTCTAAAGATACCTATATGTATCTTGGAAGGAGGTAGTTACTAGAACAACAAATCATCCATACGGTTTTTCTAATTTTCCAAGTATCAACAACAAAAGAGGTTTCTTAAATTTCTTGGATAATTTTCTTCTTTAACCACCTACCTCCCCAACATTCCCTTCATTCTGTGTCCTCCAAGCCTGGTGCACTGTCTACACTGACTTCTCTTTTTTTTAGTATTACTCATAGGGCAGAGAGAGGCTATAAGAACAAAGAGAGATGTATGGGCAGTAAATGTATAAAGTGAGTTTTTAAAAGACATTTGGGGGACCACATACATTCTATATGACTGAAGTACTCAATAATAGAAATGTTATTCAAGAAATAATCTGATGGAGATAGCACTGTGTTCATAATGCAATCTCAACGAATATATTATACTTTTAAAGAGAAGGACTTTAAGATCAATTCTAATTTCTTGGATAGCACCCCGCTTATAATCATAAGTGGTGACTCAGTTTTCACCCACACAGAAATTACTCACTATATTGCTGCTTACTGGTTAATGCAGCGGTCCCCAACCTTTCTGGCATAAGGGACCAGTTTCATGGAAGATAATTTTCCTATGGATCCAGGGGATTCGAGGACGGTTTCAGGATGAAACTGTTCCACCTCAGATCATAAGGCAATGGATTCTCATAAGGAGTGGGCAACCTAGATCCCTCGCATGTGCGGCTTACAATAGGGTTCATGCTCCTATGAAAATTGAATGCTGCCACTGACCTGACAGGAAGCAGAGCTCAGGCAGAAATGCTCACTCCCCACACCCTGCTCAACTCCTGCTGTGCAGCCCGGTTCCTAACAGGCCACAGATCCATGCCAGTCCATGGCCTGGGGGTTGGGAACTCCTAGATTAATGGACTTGTTTCTCCCTAGATTAGGGGAGAAATAAAGGGGTCACAAAACTTTTCCTGTGAAGGGCCAGATAATACATACTTTAGGCTTCATGGGCCAGATAACCTCTGTTGCAACAATTCAAGTCTACAACTGTAACATGAAAGCAGGCATAGACAACACAGAACATAAACACAAATTTTATTTATTTACAAAAACAGGTAGGTATAGAGCTGGACTTAGCCCACAGGCGGTGGTTTACCAACACCTGTCCTAGACCAAGAATCTTAGGCTCCAAAAACTTCTTTAATCCTCATGATACAATGGAAATCAGGTCACTATGTCCTTGTAACTTCAAGTTTCAATATTTAGAACACGTCTTTTTTCTTAGTATGTGCAATGCTGTTCTAGCTTTTTAAATCAGAAGAATAAGGAAAAGGGTAGGTATAAGAAGAAAGCCTGGTTTAGAACACAGCTTTGGGGACTGGTAAGGAAAGACAGATATCGCTATTGCTTGGCAACTATAAGAGAGATTTACATACTGATATATTTTACTGACATGGCTATCTGATTATCTAGTTCTTAGTTAATAAAACATGCCTTAATTAATTGCTAAAAACTCCACTCCTGCTTGCTAATCCCCAAATCGGCTGAACTTTCCAAAAGTGAATGTACAAGTTCATATTTTGCTGTGATTTCATTATCCACTCACATTTTATTTCAAAAAGACAAGTTCTTCTTACTTGGGTAAAATAATCTATAATAACGATATTGATGACATTAAGGCTGCTCAGGTAAACAAAAAGACAAGCCACAGAATGGGAGAAAGTATTTGTAATTTGTATCTGACAAGTTGTATTTAAAATATCAAAAGAACTCATACCTCAACAGTTAGAAGACCAACAACCCAGGCTGGGTGCCGTGGCTCATGCCCGTAATCCCAGCGCTTTGGGGGGCCGAGGCCGGCAGATCACCTGAGGTCAGGAGTTCGAGACCAGTCTGACCAACATGGCAAAACCCCGTCTCTACTAAAAATACAAAAATAAAAAAATAGCTGGGCGCGGTGGCATGCGCCTGTAATCCCAGATACTTGGGAGGCTGAGGTAGGAGAATCACTTGAACCCAGGAGGCGGAGGTTGCAGTGAGCCAAGGTTGCACCACTGCACTCCAGGCTGGACAACAAGAGTGAGACTCTGTCTCAAAAAAAGAAAAAAAAAAAAAAGGAAGATGAAGATGACCAACAACCCAATTTTTAAAATGACTAAATTTCTGGACACACTTCACAAAAGAAGATATATATGTATGTGGCCAATAAGCACATCAAAAGATGCTTATTATCTTTAGTCATAAGAGAAATTTACATTTAAACCACAATGAATTACCATTCTATACCCATTATGTCTACAATTCTAAAGGCCAACGAAAGCAAATGTTGGCAAGAAAGGGAACTACTGGAACTTGGTGGTGGGGATGTAGAACTCTTTTCAAAAAGACAGTTTAGAAATTTTATTCACGACACCAAAACGGGAAACAACACAACCATCGCCAGATGAACAGATAAGCAATATACAGCCTGCTCATACAATGGAATTCTCAGCAGTAAGAAAGAACAAACTACTCACACATGCAAGCAGTACGATGAATCTCAAAAAGCATTACACTACAGGAAAAGTACATACAAAAAAGGCTGTATACTATATGACTCCATTTATATCAACTGCTAGAAGAGGGAAATCATAATGATAGAAAGCAGATTAGTGGTTGTCTATGACCAGAGGCAGCAGAGCAATGGACTCCAACAGGGCACAGACAATTTTTTGAAGGTGACAGAAACACTCGCATCTTGATTAAGGTATCTGACGGGTATACACATCTGTTAAAACTCCTTGAATTGTATACATTTAACAGATGCCATTTATTGTACCTAAATTATATATCCATAAAATTGATGAAGAAACAAGAAAATAAAGACTGACCAGGTAAGAGTCTGATGAGCATGTAACAGCAAACAGTCAGTGAAATTCCTACCAGATACTAAGGTTTGGGGGAATTACATTGGTATTTGCCATTCTGTTTCATGGTTTCATTTAAAAATTATTACTCGTCAGAAAATTAAAAAGTAGTATATAAAAAGAAAGTTCCTCACTACCCAAAGATAGCCACTGCCAAGAGTATTTTCTGTGTTCCTCTGAACAGAATCTTCCCCTCACTGAATTTCTGCTGGGCTTTTGTCCACCTAGTTAGAGACATTTTTCAGCCTCTCCCACGGCGAGAAGTTGTCACATGATTATGTATGGCCAATGAAAGGTGGGAG